>NC_135785.1:233796044-234083544 GCF_051106095.1 Pogona vitticeps | reverse complement strand
TAATCACGGTGTAAATCACTTTCTTATTTAATTAAGAACATAGACTTTCCCTCACTGACAACTCTCACACCAGATCTCTCCAGATCTCATTATAGAACTCTCTCCATCTGACTCTCACACTCTTCACCCCCCTTTTTTTATACCAGCTCCTCCCCTTCAGTTCCACCCTCTGTCACACCACTGGCTGATGATTCACTGCCCAGCTGTGACGGACAGGTGAGGCCATGGCTGCCCGTTACAGAGCCCATTTATTTCAGTTACATATAGACCAGGAAATTTCTTTTGAATTTGCCATTCTAAAAGTGAGAGTTGCTGTTTGGCATCTGTTTGGACTCGTGAGGCTTTAAAGAAAAAACCCACTGATCATACATCCACTTTGGAAAGATGAATAAAATGAAATGTCTTTGTCCTTTTCCTTGGGCAAAACATGCTGTTATAAAGTTTTTCCATTTGTAAATACTTAACATCTCATCTTGTTATCCAAATAGGTTAAGAAGCCATCTGAACTCATTAAATGTTGCATTGGAAAGGATCAGTGCATTTTCATCCCATTTTCTCTCTTACTCTGTTTTGTTTTATTTGTAAAGAAGTTTACTCACTAAACTCTCTTTGAACAGACCAACAAGATGATCTCCTTCAACAAGGGCTCTGTTGATGAAATTTTATGTAAATTACATTCGGCATGATGGCTGAATTTATTGCCCTATAATTTGCAAGCCTAGATCTTGCACCCTTCATACTCTCTGCTGCCTTCTTTTAATTTTCAGTATCATTTGCATTCACAAATCATTCATTGACTGCCTCTCCAGTTTCTCCTTCCTCCTCCTTTCCTATGCAGCTTCCATTATCCTATTCTGTCAGCCCACCTATCCCAACCCATCCCCTCTCCCTCCTTCTGTAAGCAGGATTCATTTAGAAAGCTTGTAAGTGCTCTTGAAAGAAAATCAAGGACTTTGCTAAATTTTGCCACTAGACATATAACCCCTCACTTAATTCAAATTCCTGATAGTGTCAGTCAGTCTTCCATCTACCCTATAAAATGGCTTGATTATCATCGGCAATCACTGCTTCTTATCTTTGACTTTCTGCACTATTTTGTTTAGCTTTTTTTCTCCTTCCAAATCCTTTTAGCTACTTCTTGGTAAGACTGCATGATTCTTGCAGATATTTTCCCCTTCGTAGAACAACTTTTTCTCTATACCAGCTCCATTAGGTGCAGAACAAATTTATAAGTTGTGGCGATCGCCCACTTCGCTCATGCTATTCATAATCATGAGCTGATTTGCATGAATCTATGAAAGGACTGGAAAGGCGGAGTCAACAGCTACATGAGGCTTAGTTGGGGAAGGAGGAATCAGATAGGGCTGGTTAGTCAGAGAGAGAGAGGGAATAGATACGGCGAGAGATAGAACTGGTTAAGAAAATAGGTAGAGAAGGTGGTAATGATATAGCAAGAAAAAAGAAGTATGTACTGGGAGAACTGTTGATGATTTGCTTATGCATAATGTGTATCTGCTTCATTGACTACTCGAAAGCCTTTGACTGTGTGGACCACAGCAAACTATGGTAAGTCCTTAAAGAAATGGGAGTGCCTGATCACCTTATCTATCTCCTGCGAAATCTATACATGGGACAGGAAGCAACAGAACTAGATATGGAACAACTGATTAGTTGGTCTGAAGCTCAACATCAAAAAAATCTTGGCCACTGGTCCCATCACCTCCTGGCAAATAGAAGGGGAAGATATGGAGGCAGTGACAGATTTGACTTTCTTGGGCTCCATGATCACTGCAGATGGGGACAGCAGCCATGAAATTAAAAGAAGCCTGCTTCTTGGGAGGAAAGCGATGACAAACCTAGATAGCATCTTAAAAAGCAGAGACATCACCTTGCTGACAAAGGTCCGCATAGTCAAAGCTATGTTTTTTCCAGTAGCGATATATGGAAGTGAGAGCTGGACCATAAAGAAGGCTGGCTTTGAAAAATTGATGCTTTTGAATTGTGGTGCTGGAGAAGGCTCTTGAGACTGGACTGCAAGGAGACAAACTTATCCATTCTGAAGGAAATCAACCCTGAGTGCTCACTGGAAGAACAGATCCAATACTTTGGCCCTCTCATGAGAAGACTTCCTGAAAAAGACCCTGATGTTGGGAAAGTGTGAAAGTAAGAGGAGAAGAGGACAACAGAGGACCAGAAGGTTGGACAGTGTCATCGAAGCTACCAACATGAATTTGATCAAACTCTGGGAGGCAATGGAAGACAGGAGGGCCTGCCGTGCTCTGGTCCATGGGGGTCACGAAGAGTTGGGCACGACTTAATGACTAATCAATAACAATGTGTATCTGCCTCACTTCAATAAATAAGTTCTGTTTCTGTTCACAAGTCAAGTGTTCTGACAAATGTCATTTATATTGTGGATTGAAGTAATCCACTGGTGGCAGTGAGAAGAAAATGCAATGTGAGACTTTGTGAGGGAAAAACAAGCAGGGGCCACGAGGGCAAATGACACAATTGGTATCCAGCGGCGGGATACGAAATAATCCAGTAAAGCCAAAGTTTAAAAGTGAATTTTCTGGAGTCATGGGTATCTTTTAGTCAGAGGTCTGTAGTGAAGAAGTGGGTGAACTCCTAGAGCTTTTGTGGAAAAGCTTAGTGGCGGGGCTTCTGAACACAGATCTGGCGGAACTAAAGATAGGGAACCAACTCTAAAGAAAAATAATTTTTTGTTTACCTCAAACGCCACATACATCAATCAAATATGCAGCATGAACTTTAAATGTACTGTGTTGGGGAAGTGGTGGTGGTGGTGCTGGTTACCACTGCAAGGCGATGGTGCTGTAGCTTCAGTACTGAGAAGTTCGCTTGCTGCTCCATACTCATCAAAATCAATTTGCCACCATTAGTCAACTACATCCTGCATATAATCCACTAACGGGACATAGAATATGGAGATTGGTGCATGCATTCATTTCAGACACTGCTGGGCGGATTCTTCTTGGCTAAACATTTCATAAACCTTCTGAATATTCTGGAGGTGAAGGGGAGGCTTATCTGTTTTCCAGGAACACTAATTCATACAGAGGAGGGGCATGATCTATTCTCAACCATCCCAGACTGCAGCACATGCAATAATTAGCTCAAGGTACAGGAAGGCAGATTTAGGCTGAATCAGGAAACATTTCTTAACTGTTAGAGCAGTACGACAACGGTCCCAATTATTTCAGGAAGTTATGAGTGCTCCAATGCTGGAGGCACTCAAGAGAAAATTGGACAACCCTCTGTCAGATCTCCTTTGATTTGGATTCCTGCATTAGGCAGTGGGTTGAACTTGATGGCTTTATAGGCCATATACAGTTATACTGTTATTCTATGGTTCCAAGTTTAGAACTTAACTGTTACACATTTGAAAGCAGGAAATAAGTTCCTGGAGAAATAACTTTCAAATTTGTAACCATCCATGCATTATGAACTCAACAAATTTGTATCCTGGACCAGGTAATTATTAATTCTGGCACCTTAACTAATTCAAGAAGACATACATTCCAGGGGTCCTCTGACTACATCTCCCTTGGCAGCACACCCCATCTGCACACTTCTGTATTTCTTCCTTGGCCTCAGTAGGGATGATCACAAGCTTTCCAAAACAGAGGTGGCAGCCTGACATCATTTTTAATTCTCTGTTATTCATTTGTAGATCTGTAGATGTAATTCGGATTTTTGTCAATATGACTCTGAAAATATCACCTTACTAATTCTGACCAAGTGATCAGAAACCCAGTGCCCAACATAAGGATAGTTTCTATTTGAGAATTACAAATTGAAATTTGAACTTTATTCCCTTTGGGTGCTGTTATATTCTCAGTGTTTCAGGTTCGAACTTTCCTCCTCCTTGGTAAATAACAAAAGGCCAGGGAAAGGGCAATTGAATCTCCTATGTTCTCTGTGTAAAATTTGTCAGCATAGCTGACTAGCTCCTTCTTTGTCAAATATCTTTGCATTCCAGCTTTAGAACAAACTCAGGTCTTGACCTGTAGACCTAATTCAGTCTTTCTCCAAGTATAGTGCTTTGCCAAAGCATGTTTCTCTAAGTCTAAGGCAGAACCTGCTGAGTTGATATTCCTTCCCAAGGACAATTCCCATAAAAGGAGGTGACACTCAACTTTGGACATTTCCTAGCAAAACCATAATTTAATCGCACAGACCTTTGAGGGTAAAACAGCATGTCAACCTTGAGCCATGGGTACCTCTTGGGAAACCTACATCAAATTATTTGCTTAGGCCTTATTATCTTGGTCCATCTGCCAGCTTTCGTATATTAACACACTAGCAAACATGTAAGAGAAGAAAATGTTAATAAAGCTTTAACCAAGAAAAGTTAAAGCAGAATTCCTGATATATTACTGAACTCATTCTTCTTTCTGGCACAGCAAAGTAGAAAACTGATGTGATAACAACCACCATCTCCCCATCTGTAGCTATATCTTCTTGCTTGTTTTCCCTTTTTCCTTCTTTACTGTCTCACTGCTCCAAGCAAGCTTATCTCTTTTCTAGCCCTTTTGACGGCCCATTACTCCCATATCCTAGTCTCTATTTATCAAACCAGTTCCCTCTCCTCCTCCAAATCCATTTAACCTCACATTATTTTTCTTTCTGGAACATTATTTTTATGGGGGAAGTGGGAAGCAAAAGCACCATAGAGAGGGAAAAAAAATCTTCACTTGCTTCTACTGCTTATCCTGATTATAGAAAGGGGGAGTCTCATTCATAAGGTGTTATTTAGTATACAAGGCATTCCTGTACTATCACAGTCTCTTCGTATTTGCTACACAAGGGCCAGAGTCCTGTTGTTTAGCATAGTAGATTGCACTACAGTAGGTCCATTGAATCAATGTGGATTTGGTAAGTCAACTCCTCTATAAGCTCCATCAATGCAAATGGGCCTACTCGTAAGTGTGAATTGCTGTGCTAAGGTTATTTTGCAATTAGAGTAGGCCCATTTGAATCAATGGAATTTATAAGGGAGTTGACTCACCAAATTCCCACTTATCCAACAGGCCTGCTCTTGTTGTGCTTACTACTGGATTTCAGCCATAGAATCATAAATCTGAGAAAGATTGTAGCAACCGTCTAATCCAGCCCCTGCACAATGCAGGACCTTCATTGGATACTTCATCCCTGATATATGGCTGTCCAATCTCTGCAGTAAAGACTACCAGTCTGCTGTTCTTGAGGATGCACCCAACATATTCAATGAAATTCTTTAGTATGTATGTATGTATGTATGTATGTATGTATGTATGTATGTATGTATGTATGTATGTATTTATTTATTTATTTATTTATTTATTTATTTATTTATTTATTTATTTATTTATTTATTTATACCCTGCCTATCTAGTCATTTCGACCACTCTAGGCGGCTTACAATATAAGGATAAAAATTTCTTAGAAAATTTATAACAATTAATTAATTGATTAGTAATATTGAGGTTCTAAATTCCTCATCTTCTTTTTGAAGATTTTTTCCTTTCCTTCTGGCGTATTTTCAGCCAAAAAAACAGGCCCCTTTTCAAAATAAATAGAATTGCCCAACCCCAAACAATATATTTCGATGCCTTGCCTGCTTCACTTGGTATAGAAGAGTGTAGGGATGTACATCTTTATTTAAAATAAATGTTCTTGTTGAGTAAGATTATGTCACTTTATATGCATTTTTAAACATTTCTGGTCCTTTTTGCAGCTAGCTTTTGTGGGGAAAAACATTTAAAATAAGGGTTACATAGTTTTTTCTTAAATACGAAATACAAGTGTTTCGTGCATTTTTTTAAAAAAAATGTATTTAGTAGTGCTCCTAATGACAATGAAGGAAAGGAAGGGGAAAAGGAAAAGGCTTTTGGTCTTTACATTCATATACAGGAACAAGATGTCTCATTGCACTTGACATATTTGATTAGATACACTTGGGGTGGGAATGTTTGTCACATCCTTAAAAAAAAGCATAGAAAGGTACCAGATGAACTTATTGGAGGAGGGAATTGCATCTCCAGGATGCTGTCTCTGAGAAAGTCCTGTATATAGTACTCATCCCCCCAGGCCCAATTTCACCCAGTGAGACACTTGCAGCAGGACCGTAAAGGTCATTGTGATGTCTAGGTGGATATTTTGGCTAACCCAAGTTCCACACATTTGCAGCTGTGTAGCTTAAAGTCAGCATTGTAAACCAGGGTCAGCACCAAGATCAGTGGCCTGGGGGTAGAGCAAAAAAGATGGCATCTGTTTTAGTGTACAAGCTAGGTACTTGGGTGCTGTACTTTTATTAGGTTCCAAGGCTAAAGATAGATGGCACAGCTAGTTTCATTTTCTGTTGAAATAATACCTTTAAAATGGGCAATATGAACAGCACGAAAATGTGATCGGTTTGACATTGGGGAAAAGGTTTCAAGGGCTTCTAGTCTTGTCTGACTTCCTTTTTTTAAAAAAAAAATCCCCAAGCTCACCTATTTGACACCAGGAGAGAAGAGTGAATAAAGGTACTTATGCCCCCTCCCTTCCAGTAAAGCACTTGAGGCCTAGGAATATTAAAAATAGCAGCTCACACATTAACCATTGTTAAAAGGCATTCCAGATGCAAAGAGGGAGGAACTGCTTTTTCCTCACACCATTTTTTTACAGCTTTGCATCTGCCATTGTAATGAGTCCCATTATCGTAAGATTGTGTGCATTACTCTTCTTATAACAATGAAGGTCTCTGGAGGTTGTGGTGCCAAACCTGAAGGAGAGAGATCCTTGTGCATTTTCACAGTGTTTTTTTCCAAGATCAAGGGACTGTTGTCCTAAATCTGGAGCACATTAATTTATGCTGCATCATGCTTCCTGTGGGGCTTGCCATATTCCAGTTTTCTAAATCTGGGTAACCTAATTACACAAATTAAGTGCATTAATTGTGCCATTGTTTTTCTAACAATATATATATATTTTAATTTAAGCATATTCATAAAAGCCAAATTCTCTTGTGAAATTGTGTGAGAGAGAGAGATTGCGCAAGTGGTTTTTGCAATTTTTTCGCTATCTGTGGTGCTCCTAGGCACATAACTAAGTGCACAATGAAACACATAACAGTTTCATGTCAAAACACATGGCAAACAGCTGGCACAATCATACACGCTCATCACATGATTTCCAGTCTGTGCCATATGATCCCCAAAAGGAAATCTGGGCAAAACCCAACCAAATGGGTAATAAGGCAACCCTATTCCTTAGCATCAAGTTCTGCTGAATTTAGCAAGACTTAATTTTGATTAACCACGATGGGGATGTATTATCTCCAGGCTTAAAAGGAAGGGACTTAAAAATGCCAGATGAAGGGGAGGGGCATCAGGAGACAGCTATCTAGTTGTGTGCTCCGAGAGGTATCTGATGGGGCCACTATGTGATATGGCTGGACTAGATGGGCCCTTGGCCTGATCCAGCAGGGCTCTTCTTATGTTCTTATTAGACATGCCTGTATGTGTGCAGCTAATTTGTCTGCATGCCTGCTGGATATCCAAAGGAAAATCTAGAGGTCATGTGTTCACCCAAACTATTTATTTACATCTTTACCACCACAAACCTCTTGATTCTTTCAATCTGAAATTGAGTTATAAGTCTGGAATGAAAATCAGGTTATTTGTGGGAATAGAGCCTGAGTGAGATGGGAAGGATGGGAGAACCACCTATGTGTAAAAGTTACTTTTTATGAGTATAAACTTTCAGAATTCTTCAGTAAGTTGTCATACTAGCCAGAGGCTTTTTGGAGTTTAAACAAAGTAATAGTTTCAGACAAATAGAAATTTCCAGGGTGTGCCCTAGATTGGAATGTAAAGAGAACACAGCAGCAACAACAACAACTTAATAGCGGGGATGGTATTTATTTATTTATTTATTTATTTATTTATTTATTTATTTATTTATTTATTTATTTATTTATTTATTTATTTATTCATTCATTCATTCATTCATTCATTCATTCATTCATTCATTCATTTATTTTATATCCCGCCTATCTAGTCAACTCGGACCACTCTAGGCAGCTATATTTTAGATACTGTATTTTTCCGTGTATAAGATGCCCCCATGTATAAGACGTCCCTCACTTTACTAGCTAAAAAATAAGATATCTAACTGGGGCTTAGCAAGTGGAGGGGAAAGCAGTGATCAAAGCCCTGTAGGATCACTTTGATCCCTTCTTTCCCCTCCACTTGTTTTTGTTCTCTCCTCAGCTTACTTCCGTGTATAAGATGGCCCTCAATTTTTAGTCTAAAGATTTTAGACAAAAGTATAGTCTTATACACCTAAAATATGGTAATTGTTCTCATTTTTTCCTGACATTTCTATGATGTAGTTTCCAATTCCCAGGGAACTGAGAGAAATTTATTATTTAAGTGGGTGAATATGAGAAACTTCCAGTTCACTCCTTATTCTCAGACATCTCCGTACGTGCCACAACTGGACCCAGAAACTTTGTTGCCAGAGGCACAACTAAAAATGATACTCTCCAGGTTCTCAGATGCCAAGGCCCAGAGACTAGGCCAGTCAAGTCATATGAGCACCTGAGGAGGGGGAAAAGACTCACAAAATTCTCTCTTTCATGTCTTGGCAGCAAAAATACAACCACCATGCATTAACAACCTCTGCTGTTTCTTGACATCCCAAAACTGCTACTGAGGATCACACCCTGATACACATTATGTCCTTGTTTAAAGGAATACACCTGGGAAGATGAAGGATTGCACCCTGATACACATTCTTTTCTTCTGTAAAGAATATTTCTGGGTTCCTCACTTTCTTTGATCTTTTAACTTATACTCTTGACACTTGTTCTTTATGTCTCTTTCCCCCACCTCTCATGCTGGGATGGGGAGAAGGAAAGGAGCAAACTCACTACAAGAGAAAGCAAAAGGGGGAAAAAGGCTTTCTTCTTTCATCCCCTGTCACTGCCTGTCCTTGGTTATCCAAAGGGAGCTTCTCATGGAGACATGAAGCAATGGTTTCTGGGTAATCTCAGCTCAGAGGGGATTCTTTAACAGCAAGGTCAATAAGTGACTCTCCCAGCTGCCTGCTTCCTTTGATTGATCTGCTTTGCTTTTCTCCCCCCTCATTTTATCTCTCCTACTTTTCTTGCTCCTTCATTTTAATTCATCAGAGGATGATCCCCTTTCCCTCCAGACGCCTGTCAATATTTAGTCGCTGTCTTATGTGCAGCAGTATTTATGTGACCTCAGTCCTGGGTGCTGTGTAAGTATGGCTTCTTACATGGCCCTTTCAGGCTAAGCAGCAAACTGCTCCAAACCCATCACATTGTGAACCTAGAAAGCATCTTCTTTGCTATCTATATCTATATCAAGTGGTCGCTGCAATCTTACAAAAGGCTTTTACTATTACCCTTATTGAAACTTTCTAGCAAAATCCTACTGGTGTTTGTATAAGATTTTCAGACTTGCCACAGCAACTTGTGGCTAGCTGACACCTCAGTTGTGTAGTCAGGCTTGTGGTCAGCACACAATCAAGCTGTGCTCCAGCGCTTGGGCTGCAACTAAACGGCCAAATTATCTTGGCCTGGATCAGGCTAGATCAGGCTAAAGAAGGTTACTTTGAGATGCAGTGTATCTTTTGGACTGATTGGGTGTTGTTCAATCCCCTTCCAGAGGGGAAAGGAAAGAAACTTTCAATTTCCCAATGTCATGAAGGAGCCTAAGCAAAGCAATCACTCATGCTGGAATGGAACAAAAATGGAGCAATCCTACCTGCATAAAAACAAGCAAACCAAAACACTTACTATAGCCCCTGATGGGAACCTAAAAAGCTACAGGTAGCCATGGATCAGGGATGGGCTGGTTCATGATAGTTCATGCATCATGTGGTCAAGAACCAAACCAGACCAAACCACAGGACAAATCTGTGTCTGAACCCACCCTAAGATAGTTGGTCGCAGTTGGTCTTGGCAAGTGATGCCACCCTTATCTGAACACCACCAGGATTCTAGCCTCTGTTTAATATCTCTGCCCCATGTGAGTGAAGGTATTAGTGACCTGCCTGAGTACATTTCAGCAGACCAGTCTCCTGTTAATCCTATTTCTGTTTTGTTCCCACTATCAGTATAAATCCTCACTAATCTCATTCTTGTCTTCATGAATGAGGAGCCATAACATTATTCTTCTGACCTGTGAGATGATGAGGTATCATCACGTAGTAAGAGAAAAGAAAGAAAACTTCTTCCTTTTTTTTGCCCAAACTTAGTGAAACTGTGCAAGTGGTATAAATAATGCTTCCACGTAAAACTGTGCAGATTGCTCAAATGGCAATGGTACATTTAAGAATCAGAAGTATTGGAAGGGTTTATTATTTATTTAAAATATTTTAACCTTGTCCTTCTCCTTAAAAGGACCCAAGGCAGCTTACATCATTAAAAGGGCAATATTTAAAAGCTAAAAACAATACGCTTTTTTAACAATCAAGCAGATCAATGCCTGCTGCCTCTGCATGCTTCATTTTCAAAGGAAAATGACAAGGGTTTTGTGCAGAAGCAATTTCCAAGGAAAAAAGGAACTTCTTGTTTCAGGCTTCAGAGTTCATCCTTGAGTTGTTTTGTTGAATTGAGGCTGGCTAAATTGCGGAGAACAAAGAATTTAATGAGCATTGTTTTATTTCCATAGTTTTCATTCTCCTTCATGGCTCAGCACTGACATTCAGATGCCAGCATTAACCTTGAAAACCTTAGACAGATTGGGGTCCGGTTACCTGGGGAATCAGATGTTCTTATGTGCATCTGCTGAGATTCTAAGATTATCTTCAGAATATGGAGGAAAATCCTCACTTGTTTTGTCCTCACAAGTGAAGAGGAGGTAGTGCACAATTATTTTCCTTCTAAGGTGTTTTAAGGTCATCTCATTAACAGACTAAAAATACCGAGGAGATGATTTTGTGCAAATTAAACAAAATTGTGCAAATACAGTAACACCTTAATACAAAATAACACCTAAATACAATTAATGCAAATTGTGAAAAAGGAAGGCGCCTGCTTTTTTGATGTATGGACCTTTAAGGATCAGAAACAACAGAAGGGCTGCTTTTACAACAACCTTTCTCTTTGTGTGCGCACACCTGCATGCGTGCACATGCATCTCTCTCTGTGTTTTTTTTTCCTGGAAGTTAAAGGGCACAATATTTCTGCAGAGAGATTTTTTGCATATTGCATATTTGTGAGAAAAAAAATAGAGCTCCTTCTCTCACTCTCACCAGGTGGGAAAGACTCTTGTTAGACTTTATGGTTCAATGAGAATCGGGAATTTAGTCATTATTCTTTCTATCTCTGTATCAGCAGTCCTCTATATAAAGTGACACAAGAGGCTACTAAGGCCTTTTTAGTGATAGTGTCCCAATTGTCCTTTCAACACCAGCTACCTGAAAAGGGAGACAAAGGGTATGATAGTTTATGCATCTGATGCTGTGGACTACAGACTTTGAAAACTTTTGCCAAATAAGAATGTTTAGTTGTTAAGGTTCTGAAAGACTGTTGTAATTTGTACCTCTCAAGGGACACCTCTCTTTCTCTCTCTCTGTTTCAATCTGCATGTGTGCTTGGAAGGGCATTAAATCACCATCCATCTACCCATTATTGCTATTGGCTTGTCTTATTGTGATCTCAAGATCAAATGTTTCAGAAGGGAGAGCATGGATGATCACCAGCTGACAAGATGCTCTTAAGAGGCATTCATTGATCCTAACATACATACTTAGTTCATGTCATTCCCTATCTTCGGCAATGTCTTCACTGTTCTGAGCTTTAGCAATGAAAGAGGTACCTCCTTCCTCAAGGTCATTTAAGAAGGCTGCTCTTTTACCATGACTATACACACAATCTTGCAACACTGGCTGTAGTGTGATATTCTGTGTAGCTGTAGAAGCAAACCCGTGTTCATTTTCACCTCTATATTAGAGGGGGCAAAACTCCCCACTCTCTCCTCATGCCCCTCAAAAACAAGAAACAAAAAAAACCCCTAATGAAAATATTGAGGAGAAATTGCTTTTAGATTTCCATACCCCTGAGCCTTCCAGAGGCACCTTTTGAGATAAACTTAATTAAGCAAGTCATTCCATTAATCTGTTCTAATTACTCATGCAAATCACAAGTGCTCCGGCCTCTAGTTAAGTGAGACCTGATTTGATCCCAAGTGCAGCCAAGCTCTGCAATTCCAATGAGTATTTGGCAGAACGTGCCTTCACTGATCTCACTTCTTTTTTCCAGATATCCAGTAATCCTTTTGAAGGCTGCAGTGTGAATTGATTAGTTGTCATGGGCAGGGTGCACTTATTCCAACCATTGGAAATGAGTGGGTGCTGGCAGCACTTTGAAATATATGAGAGCTCCATATTATATCATGTTAAGACACTAGAGACATCTAAAGCTCCCATTCTATGCATATTGACTAGGGCGTAAATCTGATTGAATGCGCTTGCAAGTAAACATGCTTAACTCGCTGCTGCGTGGCTGCAACTCTTAAGCATTAACTTGGCTGCTGGCCATCTATACCTTTCCTAAAGCTACTTGGTTGCTAATGACGCAGAATGATTGATGGTGCTTTCCTTTAATGGAGACTAATGATGGGAGATATATTGTGATCAGCTCTGAAATATGAAAGCTATTAGAGCAGGTGTGGGCAATGTTTTGGGGGCAAGAAGCCACACTGGAGCTTCCAGCCCTGTATCTTAGGGTTCACCACCATGTGCTGCTATGCTACAGGTTGGCAATCCCTCTGCACTAAGGCACCCAGTGAATTTTGCGGGAACAGTAGCACCTCTTGCTGAATTTCAGGAAGACACCAAAGTTCTTCGTAATGGACACCTTTCAGAAAGAAAGGGGATGGAAATTCAGAAAGACATTTTGTTTGTCTGTCCGCAGCTGATATTGCCATAATTCAGGTGGTTGCCAAGAGGACATTCACCCAACATTTATTTTTAATTTAATTTTAGAGGTAGCATGTTGGCTCTGTCATGGTGATATTCATATGGCAGCAGTAGTGAATGCAGGTAGCTGGTTCCTTAATGATGACTTTGGGAAGCCACATGTGGATTGTAGCTCATATGTTGGCCATTCTCTCAGCTTATGATAGATGGATATGATCTTTCTGCATAAAGTGAGGATGGCAACAGTTTGGGAGGACAGGCTCAAAGATACACAGAACAAAAATGGATAAACTGTTCCTAGAAGGATGAAGATACCTGTTGGGGTGCATGCAGGCTATCTTTTTCTGGGACCTGTTGGGAGACAGTGTTCCTGCTGCTGAGGAAGAGAACACATATGCTTTAGACCATAAGGGATGGTTCAAGAAGGCAATGGACTACCTTGGCAGGTTGTGCACTCTCCTTCACTGGAGAACTGTTTGTTTGTTTGTTTGTTTGTTTGTTTGTTTGTTTGTTTGTTTGTTTGTTTGTTTGTTTGTTTGTTTATTTTATTTTATTTTATTTTATTTTATTTTATTTATATCCCGCCTATCTGGTCGGTTAAGACCACTCTAGGTGGTGGTTGGGCAAGTACTTGCAGGGAAGCCTTATCTTGATATTTCCTTCTTCATCAGGGAGTTGAACTCTCCTGTTGCGCCTTTGTAAATAACCCACATAATTCAAGCAATGCCACAAGTTGCTAACATTCTATCCTGCTTGGATTTGAAGCTTCAGTTTTCACAGAATGCCAGCGGCAACATCTCAGCTGCCAGCTTGTTTCTGGATTAGAATTAAGCCATAGTAAGAAAGGGAGAGAGGAATCACAATCACAGTCACCTTACTTGCTGGCCTATTGCTGAGTAGCTCCCTCCCCAGCTATCTATTCTAGACCCCCTCAAATACACAGTTTGTTGGAGAGGAAAAGTGTATTAGATATATTAAAGCTTAGCATTAGGGAATTGGATCCATTGCATCGTGAGGCCTGACTGGCCCTCCACTTCATAGCAAGAATTATTGTTGCATATTTACAAGATAAGCCTTGGGCAGGTGGAATATCGAGAAAGCTCCTGTCAACCTCCTTCTTTTCCTTCCAGGTTTTCTGCTTCTGTTTTGTTTTGTCTCAGAAATTGCCATCAAAGCTGTAATTGTAAAGATAGTTACGACCAGATGGTAAACCCAACTGAAGAAAAAGAACAGGGCTTGCTTAGAAGGGAAACACAATTAAGATTGGGCTGTAAGAGTTTTGTGAGCACCTGAGGGAGAAGGGAAGATGGAGTGCCTCATAAGGCCTATTTGTTGCTAAGTAGCCACTGCCACACTTACATCCCCCAAGGGTGGGTTTAATTTACAGTTGCAGCCATTTTTGCTATCTTTCTCAGAATTTAACTCTTATTATCTTTAGACAAAAGGGAAAAGTGTGTGCAAAGGAGACTAATTCTTTCATTTCAGAGAAAAGGTTCTGGAAATTTAATCCAACTGGGGAGAAGAGGCAAAACAAATTCCAATTAGTACGGTGAAGTGTGGGAGAGATTTAGTCCCCCACATACACTGTCACCCCAAGATGAGTGGAAACGCTGTAGTCTCTACCCATTTCTTTCCCAAACTAGCAAGATGCTAGTGATCACTATAATAGTATTTACATCTCCTACATCATTTGAATTTAATGTGTACAAGGGGGGTAAATTTTGGATAAGGATAAATAATTGAAGGGAAATATTTGATTTGAAGGAGGAAATGAATAGGGAAGGGATAAAGTTACCTCTTATAGTTGTTGTGAGGATAAGAAAAGGAGAAAGAAGGTTATGACCACAGTGTTGAGTTCAGTGGAGAAACATCAAGATATGAATGTAAGAAATAAATAATACAAATAACAAATTAGTGGAAGAAAGTTTGTGGATATTTGGGATGTAGTGGAAAATCACTAAAAAATTTAATTATGGTGGATTTAATTTTTATATCCCTCCCACGCCTTCAAATCTGTCTCTGTTCAGATACAATCATAAGCACATTTTTGGCTAATTTTTAAAGGACTGTCCTCTTTTTCTGGCTATGCACCTGCCCACCCTGATCAGTAGCTCTGCTTTAAATGAGTAAATGTTAGTGATGGTGCTGAAGTTCCAAAGCACTTGAATACAAATTTGTCCAATTTTATAACATTTGGTTGTGTAACTAAGTATGTGCCATTTCCCCCAGGAGTTCTTCCCTGCCTTGGAATGTTAAGTGAGATTCTATATATGTGCACTGAATGTTCAGCTCACCAGGTGACCAAAGCCAGCTGCTTTGAAACAAATACAGAGAAGTGCTTTGATGTTAAGTTCTATGACTTAACGTTAATGATATGCACTTTTTAGATGCACATTTAGTTGACAAATGAGCATCGGATTGCATGGAATGACAAGCCAAAAAAAAAGCCTTTATGTGTTGTAGTTGTAATTCCAAATTTGAAAATCTCAAACATGAAGCATAGCCTGTACTTTTTTTGAAAAAGCTAGTATTCTTTTCCGAGCATAAGAGAAATTCTGTAAGCCCTCCCTTGTTCTAGCAGATATCCTGTCTCATGACTCAAGTAGTTGCATAATCAACCTCAAAATCAGTGTGAGTGGGCACATAGCAAGGGACCTGCCAGAGCATTGAGGATACTTATGTGATCTTCCTTCTATAAAACTATAGCAGGCTGGCCAACATTTTCTTTATTCTTGAGTTCCCCATGCTCCCCAGAGACCCAGCGGCTGAGGAGTCCCCAGGCAATAATCTCATGGGTTACAGCCTGGTTTTGTCATTCATGGCAGCTTACATTAAAAGTACACAGTCAGTTATAAGTTAGTTAATATAAGTTAGCTTCTGTGGTCATTCCCTTCCCCATGGGGGCACACCATTGGGCTTCTGCCAAACAATCCTCAACCTGTCTGAAGTTGCCCATCCCTGCCCTGGACATTGAGAAAGCCTTTCCAATGATACATCCAAAATAAAATTAGCAGTATTCCAAAGACTGGAAACAGAAACAGAGATTGCTGGAAAAGCAGATAAAGGGAATATTTGCAGACATCACTACTCAAGCCTAGGATAAGGAACCTGAGATGTTCCTTTATAGTCAGATATTACTCTGAACTTTGACTGGCAGCTGATCTCCTGGGTTTCTGCGTACAAATGATGTCCTTTATCACAGTGCTACAGCCCATCCCTAATTGTACAAGGTCAACTGTACTATTCAGCCAGGTGTATTGAAGAGACTGGGAAGGTTACAGTGTTACTACATATCTCAGAATACCCAGCTGGCATGGGAGTTACAGTTCACAAATTAACTTTTTCAAACTCTGGTGTGTTTGATTATAAATAGGCTAGGTGAGATGGCCTTCAGTTTATTTCATAGGCCATTTTTTCCTGCCTATCTAGGGACCTGCTTCTACTGAAGCTTTATAAGTGCTTTGAGTTAGTCTGTTGGCTCATAGATCTGTCTTATGGAAAACACTTTTAACCACAAGGTCTGCCTTATATTGAAAGAACTGCTGACTATAGGTTTACTACAAGGTAGGACAAGATTCTATTCATGATGTAGGCTCTAAACGGTTGAGGACCTCGATATTTGGCGGAACGCCTACTCCCACCAAGGTCTACCCGGATCACCCGTGTGAGTCAGGAGGTGAAGCTGAGGAGCTTGACGCTGAGAGAGGCTGGAAGGAAAAGACACGAAATGGCCTTCTCGGCGGTGGGTCCTCGCCTCTGGAACAATCTCCCTCCAGAGATTCGTGCGGGGTATCTTTAAAAGCCAATTAAAAACATGGATGTTTATTCAGGCCTTCCCTTCAGTCAATACTTGATTCTTTCTTTTTATTCTTTCTTTATTTACTCTTTATTTTTCTGTTTTGTAAATTGTTATTGGAAGATTTATGTAATACTTTTGTGTTATCTTATTAGTTGTTTACGTTATATTGGAAGCCGCCTAGAGTGATCGCATAGACCAGATGGGCGGGATACAAATCAAATCAAATAAATAAAATCAATAAAATACTATCTCTAGTAATGATTACTTTCAGGCTGAAAATATCTGTACCTCTTTCTACTGCTTCCATTTTGGAACTCTGCAGCATATATATGTATGATTCCTAGACCTCTTTGGGGCAAAAAGGTTTAGCCAAATGTTTATCCTTAAAATATAGAAGTTGTATTGCAAAGGTTAAAGATTCTAATAATCAGTTGTCCACCTTGGTACCTGGTGGAGGTGGGACAGCCCTGAAGCATTAAGTAGATAGGGAAACAAATAGGTAAATGACTGTAAAAGTTACCTTGGCTTATTGGCATAATATAGCGCAGTTGGTTAAAAACCTACGAATAATGTTCTGTTCATTAGAGGCAAAGCAGTGTCCCAACTGTGAGACCTGGTCCTCTGATTATCTCACAGACTTGAAGCACTCCATATTTGTTCCCTACCACATTTGGATTGAGGAATCCCTGGAATTAGCATCTCCACTGTTTCGTCCAAATTACTAGTGTTGATGTGAATGTTTCACACATAGCTGAACTGTGCACTCCTGTGGAAGAGGATTTCCATAAACAACTTGAGGGGTGTGTGAGTGTGTGAGAGTGCGCACACACATGCATATATGCACTTGTACTGTTCATATGTGTTGTATCTTTTGTGGCTTCATTTTATCAAAGGATTACTAGGTCAAAAAGGAAAACCACTGTAGTTCAATCTTCTATCCCCAAGAAAAGATTCAACTGATGCAAGGGTTGCCGAGCAGAAGCATTCCTGGGTTGTCTTTGGGTTGCTGTTGTGATAGATCACAAAATCATACAGAAGGCTTGCTTGAAGTGATTGATTTCACAGTTGCTTTCTTCAGCCCATGAGCAGGTGTACTTTCCCCATGTGGAAAAAGATCTGTCTGAAGAGGGGAATTCCTATTTGTATGGTGACTTTCCATGTGATAAAAACACAGGGGGTTTGCGTAAGTGGATAGGCTCATATGAACACACATCTTTCTTCTTCAGGTTCATTGCATTACACATGAGAAAAGTGATGATAAAGGGGGCAGATATATGCACTCTCTGCACATGTTGAAAAAGGCAGAATCAGAAGTATTTGAAACAGGGCTAGACAGATTTGCATGGAGTATATAACTGTAAGCAACTAGCTGTTGGAAGAAATAGCATGGCTGTTTTTCACATCAGCATTGTCCCTTCAACATGTGAGGAATAGGGCATTTATGCACAGACTTGGCATAAAAAACCAAAATGCCATATAGAAAGTCAATTTAAAAAGATGTTGTGCAGGTTTCATGTGGTTTGCAGGTCTTAGATGCAAAGGTGGCCATCTGACACTAGTTTTCTTTATTTCTTTTTTCCTCCTTAATGTGGATGTATTAGTCACTAATGAGGTTTGATTTTAAATGTAGGAAGTAAGGAAGTGTGTATAAGGAAGTGTGTGAAGTAAGGTGGGACTCGTTAGCCTGGGAAGGCAGTCCATCTAGGAGAAACAAAACTCTGGTTCCAAACCTCCACTGCTTTGTGGCTATTTCCACTGATGGAAAAATCTTCAGGAGTTAACCTCGAGGCAAAATCCAGAGCCAGAGGCAGTTCATGTCATTCTGTCAACTCCTGCAACATCGCTGGAACCAGTTGTATTGGCTCTTGCCTTTCCATTGGACTATTTCAGTGACGTGGAGAGGGGGGGTTGCTGGTTGGGTAACAGCCTATCCTCCATATTATTCTACCCAGGCTTCGTGCTCTGGAGAGAACACTCCAGCTTTGCATACAGCGGCGAAGTCCTCCATACAGAGCACGTTACCATAGTCTCTTGGGACTGAAGGATGCCTATGATGAGAACATCATGTCATAAAATTGTGATGGGGAAGGAACAGAGAGTGCCAATCTATTTCACAACTTTCTTGCAGAATGTTTTCCCACACACAACCATGGATTCGGGGCACATCGTTAGATGTGTTGTTGCGGAACAGCTATAGTGATGTGGTTTGACTCCACTGTTCTTTAGATTATATATCTGAGAGTGCTGCCACCTCTGCCAAGCATTGGGGCACCAGGCAAAATTTCCTTGGGGAGGGTCTCCATGAATTCCAGATTAGTAGAAGCCGCCTAGAGTGGTCACAATTGACTAGATAGGCGGGGTATAAATAAATAAATAAATAAATAAATAAATAAATAAATAAATAAATAAATAAATAAATAAATAAATAAATAAATAAATAAATAGAACTAGCCCAGACTTGATTTTGGGTATAGAGAAAGTTGGGTACAGAGACGGTAAAAGCAACAACAACAACCCCTCCCAACCGGTTTGTCCATTAGCAGACTGCTGAGTTCCCAGCACTTGACCCTCTAGTCAGTTCTGTTCCTTTTGGATCTCCAGTTAACTTCTCTGGGTCCAGTATTCTTGGTGCCTCTTGCTGGTGTGCCTTACCTGCCTTTCCTGATGCCCTCCCCCCCCAGGACAGTCTGTATAAACAGACTTCTGTCACAGTCCAGGGGTTCCTGGCTCCTCCTGGAAGCACTGCTGACACTCCTTTTGCCACTTACACCTCTAGTGTCTCCTCTGAGTTGGTGTGGGTGTCAGCAGCCCCACTGGTCACTAAGGTTTCCAGTGGGCTGTGGGGCACAGTAGGGACTGACAAGGTATTAGTTCAAAACCCCTGCTATGGCCACTTCCATGGGGCAGATGAATCTGCATAAGGACTCTCATCCAGGGGTCCTTGACATAATAGGCATAGTCAGTTACTCTCCATACAGGACTGGATCCAGTTCAACAGCATCATCCCAGGTACCCTCTTCCTCCTCCAACTTTGTGGTCTCAGGACCATCCACCTCAGTGTCCTGCTCCTCTGCTGTATCCAATGTTTCTTTCTTCCTTGCTACAGCCTCTCTCTCTACTTCCATATCTCCCTCCTTTATTCCACACAGCTGCCTGTTTAGGTCTACCCCTACTTCCTTGCACAGGTTGGTTCTATCAGCCGTCTCCTCCTCCCTGCCCCAGGCTGGCCGAATGGTCTCTGTGCCCAGCAGATGCTACCTCAGAAAGCCATGCCAGTGGGCTTGGCATGAGGACAGATGGCCTGTCACATTATCTGGAGTAACTCTTCTGTATCCCTTGAATCTGCTACAGCAGTTTTGGTTTTTTCTTTCCAACATCCTGCAGCCCAAATAACTGTTTTCTCTCATGTCTATATTTGTACATATCTTGTAGTGGTGGTCTCTTCTGTCTATAGTTGATGAGCCACTGAACAGTACCATTATCCCTTACGCTTTGAAAGTTTACTTTCACATGATGTAGAAACAAGCATGTAATTGAAGTTATGTGGAGAAAGCAAATGCAAGAAGCTTGACAGCTTCATGTAGAAATGCATTTACACATGCACATTCTCTGTGTGTATTTCTTCACCTCCTCCTCGGTCTCTTCTGACAGACTGAGTTATCAGATAAAAATAGAAACGCAGAGGAGAACAAATTAATGCATGTTCAATTATCTGTCTGGAAATTGTTTTTCATTGCAGTCGTGCTAGTAGCAGCTTGAAATATTCTTTTAGAAGCTCATGCAAGATTTTTAAAATGGCTTTTTTGTTTGTTCCCCCTACCCCCACCTCCTACTTTCTTGTCTCCTGGACTCCCTGGGTGCATTCACACTGCACTTTTCAGACTGCTCTAGGTAGTAGACATTCAATGTGACTTAACTTTTCTAATTGTATGACTGTGTCATCACTAAGAAAAGATAAAATACATAAACGTATAATGGTAGAAGCTTTCAGAGGGAGGCTCTTGAGGGGAGAAAGGAAAAGGGAAGGAGGAAAGGCTTGTTCTTTAGCAGCTATTCTTTTAAGGCCCATTCTGTTGAAATCTCTAGCCAATTATCCTCACCTCTCCCTCTTCTACTGTACTGCCTTCTATGCTTTTCATTGATTTACATTAACACAAGTTGTCCAAAGAGAAGTAGAAAAAAAAAACACAGAAGGGGTCACCGAACCATGCAGGGAAAGCACTGCCTTTCACAGTACCGTACACTTCCTCTATGGTTTCCTACAGATGGTCACATGTTGTGGAGATACTAGAAGGTGTTTTACCTTCACACCAGCATATGTATGAAGAACTGCTTCCAGTGCTGCTTTATGAAAAAGTGTCAACAAGAGTTTTGAGCAGAGCTTGGAAACATAAGTAATTATATGGCATGTAATATTTCAATTTTGAGGGTTAAAGAAAAAGAAGAGATTTTTAATGTGCAATGTACAGATGTGGTACTCAGAAAAGTTCACCTTCTCAGCTATTTTCTGAGTCTCACCATGTTGAGATCCTCTACCAAGACTTTCCCCTGCAGTTGCCCAGCTTCTTGTATAAATAAGATCATGGTGTCATTTTCCTCCCCTTAAATTTTTTTATAGGAAACTGCACCTTAATGCCCTTTCCAGTGAATGATGTGGAAGAACAACTCCATTTTGCATAGGAATTGTAATAATCTTGAGCAGCTTGGCATTTCTTCCAGGGAAAAAAAAAACTAACCCCAAAATGAAATTCCACAAAATGTCTTGCAAGATTTCTCAGGAGGATTTTTTTCTTGCCTCTGGGATAAAAGGATGATAATTTATTTTTCTTTCCTCAGTTACTTCTCAAAAGTGAGCGGGTACGAGATTCACATTCCTAGTCTATAATGTTATCCATTTAATGCATAACAAGTGATGTTTACTTTTAATTTCCAGAGGGGTTAGTTTGGTTATTCTGTTTGGTACTATCTTGTAGGAGAACAAAAAACTAAATGAGCTTTATGGCACCCCAAAGACTGGCAAATTTCTTTGGGCTCAATTTTTATGAACTATCACCCAACTCTTCAGTTGCATGAAGTATAGCCTCATAGTAGATAGGGAAGAGAGTAGTAAAGACAAACCAAGGAAACACGGGGTTAAGAATATGAATGGGAATGCAGAATGAGATTGTTTTCTTGCTTTTAGTTTTTCTCATTATATTGGGGAGCCATTTGAGAATACAGTAATCCCCACCCTATGTGTTACATAATTTCCTACTGTTTTAGAAGAACTTTGTTTTTCAAAATTGAACAGAATAGCAAAGAGCAGCTTAGCTAAAATAAAATAAAAAATCCCCTTCATGACCACTACTGCATTTTCTTTTAAATTCAGGCAATCACATCACACAAATGTTCTTAGCTTGACTGGTAGTCAACACTGAGAAGTTAGCTGCCATTGAGAATCATATTCTTTTCCTAATATAGAATGAGTTGTGGTTTTAGGGGGGAAAATGTCAACGCAAAGCAAAGCAGTGATATTTGTTACTGGAGCAGATGTTGGGCAACCATATTCAAAGCAAAACAAAGCGTGCTGCTTATATACCGCCCCATAGCACTTCAAGCACTCTCTGGGCAGTTTACAAGTTAATTATGCAGGTTACACATTGCCCCCACCCAGAAAGCTGGGTACTCATTTTACCAACCTCAGAAGGATAGAAGGCTCAATCAACCTTGAGCTGGCTATCTGGGATTGAACCCCAGGTCATGAGCACAGTTTTGACTGCAGTACAGCAGTTTAACCACTGTACCAATCTAATCAGTTTGGGAACTTCCACAAATCATCATCTTCATCTTAGACCTGAAAGATGGAAGTCATCCTATGGATCACTGAAAGTTTGATGGTGCTTTTTAGCACTTACCACCACCATCACTCCAGGTCATATCTCTTCATCTTCCACATTTTCAGCATTTCACCCTCTTCCAATTTAGAAACATAAAAATACTGTCAGAAATCTAAGCCAAAATTGGTTCAGGTCATATCCAAATCAGCTCAGGTCAGTCCTGAAAATATGTGGATATAAATTACATCTAGAATCCCCAATACTACTCCCATCAGTTTCTATATTTTTGTGTAAGTCTATATTTTGCATTTAAAACCTTCTGCTTTGTGTGATAGACCTTCCATTTTGCTTTAAAACCCTTGCATTTTCATGTAAACTACAATTGCTTCTCTCTCTCTCGCTCTCACTCACTCACTCACTCACTCACACACACACACACACACACACACACACACACACACACACACACACACACACACACACACACACACACACACACACACACACACACACACACACACACACACACACACACACACACACACACACACACACACACACACACACACCCCATAAATTTTCACAGAAAAATATGCTCAATGGGAAAAATCATTTAAAAACTATCTCACCCAGGGGAAGAAATCTTTTTGAAAGTTTTCATTCTCATCTGTGAAAATGAAATGAATGAAAATTTATATTCGTATTTCCTCTAGAGGAGACTCAATGAATCAATTATTGAATGCTAAGTCAACACTTCTGTGAGTATGATTGAGTCAATGGGTCGACTCCATTCGGGACCAGCAAATGGTGCGGCTAAAAATATTGTAAATAAATATGTTTAAGTCCCTGTGTGTATTGGAACTGTGTTGAGCAACAATTATCAAGTGCTCTGAGTCAAGACAACCTTCCACTTTAGGTTCCTGTTGCATTTTGAACTGGATTTGCAGGGGGCAGGTTCCTTGTAATTTCTTACAAACTACACCATCACCTGATGGACAAGTAGGTTCTACAAAAAGAGTGCAACAGTGCTGAAGACTGCTTGGAATTTGATGGCTGTGTTTCTCTGCCTCCTTGCTTAGAGGCCAGCAGCAAACATTGTTTGAGAAGTAATGGTTTTAGTTGTGATGACACAAATCAGATTGTAAACATGGTATTTCATATGGAAAGGGAGATTAGCTGGAAATGAAGTTCATTTGTTGCCAGTATAGGATGGATTAATGCATTCTGGAAACAAACAAAACAATTTGCTCTTTAGAAGTCAGAGAAGAAAGCTTTCCATATAATTAACTTTGATTTCAACCTGTTTCAGTTTTTAAAGCTGCCGTCAAGCATGTTGCAGCTCATTTGTGACTTGCACATAGAATAAGCCATGAAAACGAAGTAGAAAGTATTTTTGTTCCAGCAATATGTAGGTAGATAGAAGATGATATCAATGGGAGGAGACAGGAAGAATGAAAGGCACAGCAATCTGCCCCTCTTACAGCCTTATTGAAGAACAGGGCTAGACTGGATGATGGTATTCCTAGCCAGCCTTTTCATGTGTAGACCTGACAATGGAAATGGGCCAAGAGAAGGAGTGTCACAGATGTTATCTCCAAGCCACAACCTGGTAGTAGAACACAAAGACGAATGGAAGATTTGAGTAGTAATAACTCCCAAGTACAATGAGGTGCACATGATCCAGAGCAAAATGCTGAGCTCTTTCTCAATAATTAACTGATCAATCTTTAAATCAGCAAAAACAGAATGTTTATCTCTCCTTTTTGCTAGGTAGAAAAGGAGGGGCAGTACTGTGGGATTAATTAGGGGTGTCACAACAACAAGAGCAATTATTACCCATAAACTGAAAGCACACAGCTGTAATACGACTTTGCTGCTCAAGCTAACTGAGGTGCCAAGTGGAAGACAAAGATAATGAGAAACAAATGAGTGGCCTAAAACCATCCTTTCCTGTTCCAAAGTCTAATAGAGAAAACTAACCTTGTAATTTAAATGGAGGGAAACAAACAAATTGAGAGGAACCAAGATCTTATAACCTCCTGTAGCTCTTCAGCTGTGCTTGAAAAAGTCTGTCTTTCAAGAGCACAAACTAGTGAAGTTCTAATTCATTTCAGTGGACCTTGTGCAGGAATCTTCAGTTGGCTTATCTTCACTGGCATTAACTGGTGCTCCCAGAATCCTTCACCATTGGCCACGTTGTCTGGAGGTGGTGGGAAAAGGAATAGAGTAACATCTGGAAGGCCAGAAATCCCACAGGAGAATAGTGTTTGTAACCACCTGTATGCAAGGGCCATAACATCCATAATGAGGGCAATGAGGACTTTCTTTTCCCAACCAAGGGCTTGCCTGCGTTGGTTCTTTTGTAATGAACAGGTGCAGGCCAAATAGAAGCACTTGGGGTCAGTGCCTCTATTTTAGAAATGCTGTTTTCTGCAATTGTTACATCCAAATGGCATATCAGAGCTCCAACAAATCTATTAGGTCTAGCATTTTCCGGCTGGAATTTCCAATATTGTGATGTGGCTTAATAAGTGAGCCACTTCAGGATGTCATCAAATTGAACATTTCCTCTGCTCCTTGGTAGAAGGGCAGGGAAAATAAAAATTTATATTTAGAATGTAATACAGTACTTCATCACTGATACACTGCATCACTTATAAAAAAAATCTAATTATTTACCTTGTGTGAAGGCCCAGTCAAGAAACTGTCCACAGCTGAATCCAGCAGTTTCTCAGCCAGCCCTTTAGAAAAGGTAAAGAATTTTTAAAGACTGTGTCTGTAAGTAATACAGTTCACCAGCAGTTGTCTACTGCTGTCTAAAACATTTTTCACTTCCTCTGCTCTTCTGTCAAGGAGCAGAGAAAGTGTTCCATTTGCCAGAATCCTTAAGAGTAATGGGGAGAGTTGGGGAGCAGCCATCAGAATTGTTCAGAGCAGGGGAAGATACGGTGGGGGGTAAGCAAACTCAGCACTATAAATGAGAGAAGGACAAGAACGATTGGTTGTCCCTAAGCTGTCCCCAAATTTAAATTTCTTGGATAGTCTTGCTGACAAGGGTCCCTTGGCTGAAAGTGCTGCTGCTAAATGCCAGATCAGTAAATGGGGAAAATAGCCATCTAGGACCTGATCCTGGATGAGCATTCTGATGTGGCTTCGTTTATAGAGAAATGGTTGGATGAGGCTGGTTATGTTAATCTCACTTGGCTTTGTCCACCAGGGTTTTCTTTGTAACAGCAGGCAAGCCCAGGGAGAGGGAGTTGCAGTGGCCGATTGTGATTCCATCCCTCTTACCAGATGTCACATTTCCCAGTTCCCTTGATCTGAATGTGTTTCCAAAAGTTGGTACCCAGGACAGAATAGGAATTTTGTTGGTTTACCACTAGAGATCGGGGTATACGAATACGAATACCCCTGAACAGGTGGACATAACGAGGGTCTGTCCCCCTGGGACCAGACTGTCCAGTCACCATCCGCTGCTGCTATTAGCTCCACACTCCCTTCCTATCACTCTGGAGCACTCGGTCAGTGAGCAACTCTTCAACCTGGCAGCTAGGCTCATCGTCCCGCCTCCTGTCAGGAGTCGCCAGTCAACCATGAGCTCTGGAGCGATTGGAAGGGAGCACGGAGCCTGCGGCGAAGATGAGTGGACAGTCCAGTCCCAGGGGGCCGGACCCTCATTATGTCCACCTGTGTGTGTGTGGGGGGGTGTATTTGTATTCGTATATCAATACCCCCATGTCTATTTACCACCCATCCTGTAGTGAGACAGTCTCCCTTCCTGAGCTAACTGAGCTCATATCAGTGGTAATGTTGGAGTCCCATCAGCTTGTTGTGCTGGGAGACTTCAATGTCCATGCTGAAGCAGCTCTCTCAGGAGTGGCTCAGGTGTTGGACTTAATGACCTCTGTGACAACCATGGATCTGTTCCAAATGGTATCTGTTCTCATCACAGGGCACACTTTAGAACTGGTCATCTGCAGTGGGGTAGACGTTGGTGACCTGAGTGTGGAGGTACTCTGGGATGGGACTTGGAGGCAATGTTTTATGGTGGCTCCAGTCCTTCCTGGAGTAGAGAGCTCAGAAGGTGCTCCTGGGGGATTCCTCTTTGACATCCTGGCAACTGGCCTGCAGGGTGCCTCAGGATTCTGTTTTGTCTCTTTTGTTATTTAACATCTACATAAAACAACTGGGAGAGGTTGTCCAGAGTTTTGGGATTCAGGTGACCAGTATGCTGATGACACCCAACTTACCTGTTGCCATCCACCTGTTCTGCTTAGCCCAGCTACTGCTTCGCCAGTTGTGGAAATGATGCCTATCTCTGAGGGTCTTCAGGACCAAAGGATTATAGAGAGGGGTGGTGAACAATGTCACCACCACATTATCAGTGACAATACAGTCTTGTTCTCCTCCTTTAAGAAGAAGTTGGGTTATGCAGGCTTTGGAGTGGCAGCTGGAAGAATGACTCAGGAAGACAAAGCACTAACTCAGTGCAGTGCCTTATAACTGCAATTTTTGAAGCAAACCTTAAAGATGCTTAGTCCACAAGTCCCTGATAATTGTTGCCTGGAATCTTGAAGGTTTATCCTCTGCCTTTATTATCTGTCATGTCTTCAAATTTCATGCTCAGTTAGAGCAAAAACAAAAATATAATAACCATTTTGATTTTCCAGAGCAAATCAATGGGAGGATGGGAATCAAATTTAAGAATTGATCCAGACCCAGGATGTGGATTGTGTTAGATGGGATTCTGATCTCTCAGAATCACATCAGGATCCATTCTGAAGTATCAAGTCTTCCTCTTAAACAAATTGGGGGACCCCTACACAACCTTAATTTTTAGGATTTTTGTTGGTCTTCGTCAAATGAATACATTACTGGACAAATTTCCTGATGCATATCTCCACTGACTAAATCATGTTTCTGTTTAGTTTAGAAATACACACTGTTTACTTGCATTGAGCAAAATATGTGGCTATTGTCCCCTCCCCTTCCATTACAGTTCTGACCACTACTGTGTTCATTTCACTATTTGGTCAAGGAGGAGTGGACAAGTTCACAAAAGTTCACATTAAAAAATAGAAAAGTTAGTATTTAAGGTGCCACCATGCTTCTCTCTCTCTCTCTCTCTCTCTCTCTCTCTCTCTCTCTCTCTCTCTCTCTCTCTCTCTCTCTGTTTTACTTTTTATTTCAATTTTGCATTTACTTAAAAGGTCTTCAGTTGCAATAGTAACATGATTTTCATATCTCTTTTACCAATATGTTCTCAAACTTTATGATTTTGCTTCATGCCCATTATGAAATTCAGTGCATGTCCAGTGATGGGGTGTCCATCTGCCTGTACAACATACAGTTCCACTCTGTTGTTGTTATTCTCCCTTTCTCCTACAGCAGTACTGTACAGTATATCACAAAAGTGAGTTCACCCCCTCACATTTCATAAATATTTTAGTTTATCTTTTCATGTGACAACACTGAAGAAATGGCACGTGGCTACAATGTAAAGCAGTGAGTATACAGCTTGTATAACAGTGTAAATGGGCTGTCCCCTCAAAATAATGCATAGCCATTAATGTCAAAACTGCTGGCAACAAAAGTGAGTACACCCCTAAGTGACGATGTTCACATTGGGCCCAAGTACCTTTTCCCCTCCCTGGTGTGATGAGACCCATTAGTGCCACACGTCTCAGGTGTGAAGGGGGAGCAGGTGTTATCACTCTCACTCTCTCAGACTGGTCACTGGAAATTCCACATGGCACCTCATGGTAATGAACTATCTGAAGATCTGAAAAAAAGTGAATTATTACTCTACATAAAGATGGCCGAGGCTATAAAAAGATCGCCAAAACCCTGAGACTGAGCGGCAGCACAGTGGCCAAGACCATACAGCAGTTTAACAGGACAGGTTCCACACAGAGCAGGCCTTCCCATGGTCAACCAATGAAGTTGAGTGCCCATACTCAGCATCATATCCAGAGGTTGGCTTTGGGTAATAGATGTATGAGTGCTGCCAGCATTGCTGCAGAGGTTGAAGGGGTGGGGGGGGTCAGCCTATCAGTGCTCAGACCATATGCCACGCACTGCATCAAATTGGTCTCCAGGGGTGTTGTCCCAGAAGGAAGCCTCTTCTAAAGATAATACATAAGAAAGCCTGCATACAGTTTTCTGCAGACAAGCAGACTAAGGAAATGGATGCCTGGAGCCATGTCCTGTGGTCCGATAAGACCAAGATAAACTTATTTGGTTCAGATGGTGTCAAGTGTGTGTGGTGTCAACCAGATGAGGAGTACAAAGATAAGTGTGTCATGCCTACAGTCAAGCATGGTAGTGGGAGTGCCATGGTCTGGGGATGCATGAGTGCTGCCTGCACTGAGGAGCTACAGTTCATAGAGGGAACCATGAATGCCAACATGTACTGTGACATACTGAAGCAGAACATGATCTCCTCCCTTTGGAGACTGGGCTGCAGGGCAGTATTCCAACAGGATAACGACCTCAAACACACCTCCAAAACAACCACTGCCTTACTAAAGAAGCTGGGAGTAAAGGTGATGGACTGGCCAAGCATGTCTCCAGACCTAAACCCTATTGAGCATCTGTAGGGCATCCTGAAATGGAAGGTGGTAGTGCGCAAGGTCTTTAACATCTACCAGGTCTGTGATGTCTTAATGGAGGAGTGGAAGAGGACTCCAGTGGCAACCTGCGAAGCTCTGGTGAACTCTGTGTCCAAGAGGGTTAAGGCAGTGCTGGAAAATAATGATGGCCACACAAAATATTGACAACTTGTACCCATTTGTGGACATTGTCACTTAGGGGTGTACCCACTTTTGTTGCCAGCAGTTTAGACATTAATGGCTGTGTGTTGTGTTATTTTGAAGGGACAGCCCATTTACACTGTTATACAAGCTGTATACTCACTGCTTTACATTGTAGCCAAGTTTCATTTCTTTGAGAAGATATACTAAAATATTTATGAAATGTGAGGGGGTGTACTCACTTCTGTGATATACTGTATGTAGGCTTATCCATGTTCTGGGACTGAAGTGGCCATTGGCCTTATCCAGAATCTCCAAACGTAAAGAAGGAATAATAGAGGCTGCCAACTCACTAACAAGGGCCAGAAGTAGCTGCACCTCTGTCCTACAGTAAGGGAAAGAATACTGGATTGTATCTTCTAAATCAAGGTTAACTATCAGAGTACTAAGGAAAGACCCTTTGTTTCTATATCCTGGAAAAGCCTTAAGAATTGCTAATCCTTTTAGGAGAGAGAAAGGCAGAGAGTGTACATCTGGAAAAATGCCAAGCTGGTATGCACACTGCCATTGTCTTCCCTATGTCTGCCTTTGGTAAACAGCAATTTAGCAAAAGCAAAGGGAGGGGAGAGGTTGCAGAGTTAAATCCACCCAAATTGTTTTTATATTTACAAATGAATTAGATTATTTGCCTTACTTCTGTATGTTTTTCCCCACCCCAAACTGCACATTAATGAGACTAAAATTGTTTCTAACCCTTCTTTTACTTAAAGGCAAGTTTACTAGAGGCAATTTGCATGTAAATCAACATTTACCTGACGTATGCAATTTCCACGGTTAGATAAACCATAACATGAAACAGATGAAAGACATGGGAACTGTATAAAAATTCTTTGAAAGATAATAGGCAGCAGCCTGCAATAAATATTCATTAAGGAAGAGGGTGCCTTGTATTCTCTTTGAGCAACTATCTTTATGGCTTTCACCTGCCTTCTTCTGCTTCTTTGATATGCTTTCTGTACCTTGATTGCCTTTTGCTTAGTTTCCCTCTTTCTCCACGTTCTGTAATATGTGCACAAGTATGCTTACTATATTCTTGTGGTCCAAGAAATTTGTCTTAAATCTTGTGGCCAGAGATACTTGTGAAATGCAGTCTCTGGAAATTTGTGTCCAAAATTGCATAAGCCACAGGTTTTGAACTGATGCACAGTTGGAACCTGGGTTTTTTCACTTCTACCTATTCCTGAGATACAATAAAGAATGACCTGCATGAACTAAAAATGCAAATTTCACAACTAAAAATGCAAATTTCACAACTTCTTTTAAAATTGTATGTTGATGCAGAAACAAAAGTGAATAGATCAGAATGTAATTATGGGTAAAAACTTGTGAAAGCAATAGGGGTGGGCAATAGGCTGATTTGATTATTTTAAAGTTGTGAATTACACAAACCAGTTAGCAAAAAGTGATTCTTCCATTTTCATTGCTAGATTTTGTAGAGACTATCTAGGGTTTGCCACAAGTTTTATTTTTTCCCCATCCATCGTCTTTCTTTCCTTGTTTACTCTTTCCTTCCAAAATCCTCCATGCAATCCCTTGATTTGAATAGGCCTACTTTAACTGAAATTTACTAAGCTAAAGTAAGCTGCAATTAGAGTGGTTAACATTTGAAGGAGACTTACAGAACAGATGAATCATTGCATTCTTTTTGATTCAAGGGGCCTACTCTAATGTAATTTACTATGCACTAGTAAATTTGTGCTTTGCACTCACTTGGACAGAATATAAATGTATGTAATAAATAAATATGCTAAACAACAGGATTTTGGGCTGTGTGTTATAGGTTGGCTTCCCGTGGTCACCCATTAACCATCAATACTTTTGGGGTGCCAGAGTTAAAAAAAAACACACTAATTTCATCTGATTTTGGAAACTAACAGTGTTGGGCCTGGCTCATATTTCAGTGGGAGATCTCCAGGGCGTACTGGACATCTTGAGGTGGGTCAGGAGAATTCTACCTGAAATGCCAGCTAGAGTTCACAATACTTGGATAGTCAGATCAGTGTACTGATTCTGTATACAGTAAGGGACCTTATACTGCTGTTCCTGTTTATATTTTCAACCTGGCTTCACTGTTCTCAAATACCACATTCCATTTTGAGCTTTGTTTCTTTCTGAATCTGACCCTGGGTTGATTAATTGTACCTTGTTTTCCATTCTGACTGATGTGCCTCATTCTCTGTTTGCTTTCCATTTCTCTCTGCCTTGCATTCTCGTATTTCTAGAGAAGCAAAGCTCTCTGAAGCAGGCAAACAAAACAAAATCAATGGTTCCCACTGTTTACATGTACAGTGGTACCTCGCAAGACGATTACCCCGCAAGATGTTTTTTCGCTAGACGTTGACTTTTCACGATCGCTATAGCGATTCGCAAAACGGTTATTCCTATGGGGGCTTTCGCTGGATGAAGATTTGGTCTGTACTTCGCAGACCTTTTTTTTTTTTTTTGCAAGACAATGATTTTTACAGTTGATTGGCGGTTTCGCAAAATGGCTTCCCTATGGGCGATCTTCGCAAAACGGGTGTTTTTGGGACTAATGCTTCGTAAGACAGCAATTTTTACAGCTGATCGGTGCTTTGCAAAATGGCTTCCCTATGGGTGATTTTCGCTGGATGATGCCTATTTTCCCCACTGGAATGCATTAAACGGGTTTCAGTGCATTCCAGTGGGGAAACACTTTCCGCTAGACGATGTTTTCACAAGACAGCTATTTCAATGGAACGGGTTAACATTGTCTAGCGAGGCACCACTGTAATATTCTTTATAATAAACCAAACATTCCTTATTAATATCTAAGGCATGGTAAGGATTTGCAACAGACAAACTTCTCTTACATATTTAATTTTTTAAAAATCATCTAGCAGATTTTAAGTACTGCTGAACCATGCTATCAAGAGCACCAAGAAGCAGTGTCTCTGTCTTGCAAAGTTGCTTGGAAATTTATCATCCTAGCCTGATCACATTTCCTCACTTTTCTAGGCAATTATAGCACCTTTGAAATGTAAAGGGGGAGGGAGAACTCCTCCATTCAGATGCTTTCTTCAGCATGGGATGATTCAAGCCACCTCTTAGACTGAGGATGTCAGAGCCAAGGGACAAGCATTAATGACCTGATTCCTTCTGAATCTTTGGAGAAGCAGGCCATCATTAACATTCAACAACAGCCATGTATTGGAAAATACAAGGCATGCTCACTTGGAAGGCTATATCTCGTCTGAATGCTTTTTCCCACACCTTTTGAAAGTCTATGAATTTAGCAGCTGGTTTTCTTTGTGATTAAAAAGAAAACACCCACAGATCCTTGAATAAACGATGTGTCCTAGCCTTTAGGAATGAGATTCAGGGGGGTGGGGTGGGAGGGTACTCAAGAAGTAATTTAGTTTCTGTGAAATGTGTCTCCCTTTTTTTGTAGTTTGATGGGGCAGTGAATTGGGAGGCTCGTTGGCTGAAATACTGCTGCACTGTTATACAGAAAGCATAGCTTTTGGAGGCCAATTGCCATAAATTAGGAACTCTCTCTAGGCATTACGTGTTGCATGTCAAGTTACATGACACAGTACGCAATACATAATGCCTACCAAGATTTCTTAATGGCTGTTTGCCTTTCATGTAACAGTGCAACAGGTTTTCAGCCATTCTCTCATTCATTGTGAGGACAGGGGGAAATGCCCTCAGTATGATCTGGCTTTGTTCTGTCCTTACATAGCTATTTTTGATTGGCTACATGGGTCTTTTCCATCAACATACCTCCATATGTTCTCTGTCTGGCAGATTCATGTGTCTTATACAAAGAAGACTGTTGAGCCAACCATAGCTTGTAACTGGAATAGTTCCCCACGCCCCAAGCTTTGTTTTGAGATGCACACACACACCATCCACAAAATGCTCCTGAAGTCAACTGCCAAGAGTGTCAAAGAACTGAAGTGAAAAATACAAAGCAAGCAAGCAAAGGGGCCTTTTGAAAACACAAGTGCTTCATTTGAAGGAGATCATTTAAATTTTACAGTGTAAATAATTAGTTTAAAATAAACGAATTGGGTTGAAACATCATACATATGGCTTGGGCCCTGCATACCTGAAGGTCCACCTCCTTCCATATGAACTTACCCGGCAGTTAAGATCTAGCCAGGGGGCCCTTTTGAAAGAGCTGTCCCTCAAGGAGGTAAGAGGGATGGCTTGTAGACAAAGGGCCTTTTCGGCAGCTGCCCCAGACTATGTAATGCCCTCCCGACTGAGATTCATCTACCACCGACGTTGATAACATTTCGGCGCCAGGTCAAAACCTTCCTGTTCCAGAAGGCTTTTAATTGAAATAACATCAACTGTGGGTTCTGATGGCAATTTTAATTGTATTTTAATCATTTTATCTTTTATTGTATTTTAATTGAATTTTAATTATTGTAAGCCGCCCAGAGACCTTTGGGTAGAGTGGGCGGCATATAAGTTAAGTAAGTAAGTAAGTAAGTAAGTAAGTAAGTAAGTAAGTAAGTAAGTAAGTAAGTAAGTAAATAAATAAATAAATAAATAAATAAATGCTTATCATTTTACACATATTTGCAGCCTTAATCAGAACTGTTGAATCGTTTGGTTTCAACCCAGGAATTAGGAAGTCTAGTGGCAAGGGTAGATTAAATATCTTATTGTAACTAAGAGGATATGTAACATCATCCCTAATCACTTTTATGTATAGAATTAAAAGGAGTTGGCAAGCAAAGCCGAAGAGGGAGCTGGGCCAAACAGGGTGATACTAAGATGCAGAGTTAGAGTGGAAAGGAATTATCAAGAAAGCACTCAGATGATAAAATAGGATCACTTCCATCATAAGTGGGCATCACATGGCCTGCGAGGTCTGCACAAGATCAAGTGTGACTTGCCAGAAGCCTGCCCAACCAATTAAGTGTGTGTGTGTGTGTGTGTGTGTGTGTGTGTGTGTGTGTGTGTGTGTGTGTGTGTGTGTGTGTGTGTGTGTGTGTGTGTGTGTGTATGAATGAATATACAGTGGTGCCTCGCTTAATGACGTTAATTTATTCCAGCAAAATCACTGTAGAGTGAAAACATCATAAAGCGAAAATAAAAAACCCATTGAAATACATTAAAACCCAGTTAATGCGTTCTGATGGGCTAAAAACTCACCGTTCAGCGAAGATCCTCCATACAGTGGCCATTTTCGGTGCCTGTATAGCAAGGAATCCGTCCCTAAGCACAGCGGGGAGCCATTTTGAGCACCGGGCAGCCATTTTGAAAACCCGACAATCAGCTGTTTTGATCATCGTAATGTGAAGAATTGGTTCCCGAAGCAGGGAACCGATCTTCACAAAGCGAAAAAACCCCATTTTGCAATTGCAATTGTGATTGCAAAAACATTGTCGTGAAGTGGATTCGTCGTAATGTAGGGCAATCATTAAGCGGGGCATGACTGTACTGTATATATTCAAAAGGTCCCCTCGTGTGTGCCATAAAATCAGTTCTGACTTATGGTGATCCTTTCCAGGGTTTTCTAGGTAGATAATACTCAGAAGTAGTTTACCATTCCCCTGTTCTGGGGGTGCCCTGGGACTATGCAGCTTGCTCAAAGCCACACAGGCCAGCTCTTCTGGGATGCTCAGTGGGGAAATGAACTCACAACCTCTGACTCCACAGCCAAATATGTAGCGGACTGAACTATTCAGCCAGTTAGTATATGATTAAGACTGGAATCTTATGTACACTCAATCTGGGATTGAATTCCATAGATGAGTGTGGGATCTATTTTTGAGCACTAGATCATACTGTAAATCTCTGTTATGGAAATCAACAAGAGTTTCTCTCCTAACATCAGGTGGATCACGCTCTATGTCTTTTAGCCAAAAGACCCAAAACCCTGATAAGCACTTTTTCAACTTTCCAGAGGACACTTCCATTTTGCTACTGCACACTAAACTTCAAAATTTATCAATGGAAAACCACAAAACAATCTCAGCGCTGTTGAGATTGATTTAATTTGTATGATTTTTTATTAGAAAGCCTCTGGCTGATTAAAATCCATAATATTTTCCATTATAAAAGTTTTGACAGCATAAATTTTGTTTTTGCATTCTCTTAAATGATTAAACTGTTTTATGTCGTGCTAATGCTTGGTAAAGAGGGTTATTAGCACTGAGGGTGAACCTTAAAAGGTTTAAAGGTTTGATTCATATATGAAGCACTGACAAATTTGGTTTAATTATTCAAATCTAATCCAAACCTCTTGAGTCTGCAAAATCGGGCTGGAAGTCTCCAGAGAAAAAGTTCAGCAACATGTTTGTGTGTGTGTGTTTCTTGCTTAGCTTTGCAAACTTAGCCAATTAAGTATGTATGTTTAAAATTTTTAATATTGTACATTATGGGGATATTTCAGATTTAAATAGATTGCGACAATGATCAGAGATTGATCTGGACTTCAAGGCACAAACCCTTATAGGGATATTATACAAAAATGAAGTGTCCTAAAACACTGGAGAAATAAGAAGAAAATTTTACAAAATTCATCTATAAGGATGGAAGGCATAAGTTACAAAAATGTTATGATTTCCATTCATAGCAGTTACCCTTGTACTTTAATCACATAGTTATACTCAGTATAAGCAGTTTTAAAAGAATGAAAAAAAGATGTTGACCTCTCCCTATCCTTTCTTTTTACACGAAATTTTATTTATTTTGCAATACAATTTGAAAAGTTGAAGCAAACAAGTAGAACATATATAATAATGCAACAAGATCACTACAAAATAAAGAAACTCACTGGCTGTAGTTCTTAAATCATCAAGAATATGTTTTTAGAAAAATAGAGCTCGGAATGTTACTTTTCAAATGTAATTAGTAATTATAATGCTGTGAGCAGCTGTGGTTCTTCATATTTTTACATTTATCATAAATTCTAGCACTTGCCGCTTTATTATGCTATTATGGATTTGTAGTCCAAAAACTTCTGGATGGCCACCAGTTGTGCAACTTCACCCCAAAAAGGCTACAGACCCTCCCTGATACAGATGAAATGTTATGTCATCATCAGAACATTGAAAGGTTACTTTTTTGACTCCAGTTCCCAATATTCTAGCAGTGGCATTGCCAGCTGGGAGATACCGGAAGTCGTAGTTAAAAATTGTAACTTTCCTAAAGGTCTGCACATTGTCAAGATTAGAAGTGTTATAAGCATTGCTGAAGCTGAGGATGGGCTTCAGGGTAAAAGCTCAAGGCCTCACAGCTTAGATGGGTTCCAGTTGGTGGGAGTAGCTGTAAATCAGCCCAGTGAGAGCACCTAGTCCATCACAGCCACATGAGGAAAGACACTGCTTATTTCAACATCTTTTCTTCCATCTTATTTTAATTTTTTTTCTAGTCATGAGCAGCCAGCTGGCCAGTACATCATAAAAGATGGTCATGTTATTATTTTTACATTAAAATATATATTATTATTTCCTACAACAACACACTGCTAATTCCAAAGCAAATGAGTTTAGCATCAGGGCAGCAGATGCAAGCTCTATTTAATTCCAGTACTCATGATGTTGTTGTGATTTAAGTGGCTTAAAAATGCAAAACTATACATTTTCATACTATTTCTTTTGTTAATCAGTATTTGCAAAACTATTTGCATGTTGGCTTGATTAACATAATATGAGTATATGAGCAGTTGTAAAGCTTGGAATGGGGAAGTGGACAAGAAGCTTTGGTCGTGTGCTTCTCAGCTGAAGTACTACAATAAGTCCAAGATTAAGGGATGGAATTTCCAGATTTTTTGGACTACGAATCCCATAATTCTCCATTCTGGGAATTGTACCTGACAGAAAGACACCTACATGTGTCTCACCTATGAGAAAGCCCTAAACTGGAAAACTTTGAGGCCTAGTTAATCCTAGATCCACTTAGTTTAGTGTTCAGAAAGAAGTCACCCAGCTAGCATGGGGGCAGAAAATGGATGCTTTGCTGAAGCTAGGCCGAAGTTCAGGCCTTTGTTTCAGGTGAGCCACATGTGGGCGTCTGTTTCTCAGGCAGAATTTTCATAATGGAAAATGGTGTGGTTTAATGTATTCGCGAAGGCTTTCGCGGCCGGGATCTAATGGTTGTTGTGGGTTTTTTGGGCTCTTTGGCCATGTTCTGAAGGTTGTTCTTCCTAACGTTTTGCCAGTCTCTGTGGCTGGCATCTTCAGAGGACAGCACTTTGTGCTCTGGTGTGGTCCACTCCCAAGCAAACGTTTAGAAGAACAACCTTCAGAACACAGCCAAAGAGCCCAAAAAACCCACAACAACCAATGGTGTGGTTTGTTTTTCAAAATAAAAACTCATAAATCCCATTCCTACCAAACTCTATCTGTTAAAATTATCTCCTTGTACCCCTGGTGATGAGAGATATCTATGGAAATTATAGCAAGGTTTTAAACACAATCTTCATGTTTGTTCCATATTCCCTAAATTCACCAGACTAGGAGACAGCAATCTCATCAAAAGGGATGACCTACACATGTCAGCAGACTGGATGTTTTGCTCTACAAAATGCTTAAGCTTATCATAGCCTGAAAGGGCCCAAGAAAAAGAAATCAAACATTTGAATTTAAATAGCTATTATTATTTATAACCTGGTAAAAGAGGACATCATTATGGAACATTTTAGCCACCAGTTTCTATAGTAGCTACTGAAAATCAGATTGCTTTCTTGTAGAATTAAGAGTGTATGTTTAATGAGCAGTTAAGCAAAATAAAATACAGTGGACCCTCTACTTACAGAATTAATCCGTATTGGAACGGTGGCTGCAGGTCGAAAAGTCTGTAGGTCGAGTATCCATTGACCTACAATGCATTGAAAACCGATTAATCCCGTAACCAGCCGTTTTTGTTCCATTTTTGTTCCATTTTGTTTTTGTTTTTTCTGGTCTGTAGGTCGCTTCTCTGGCTGCAAGTTGAACCTAAATTTTGCGGCCAGAGAAGTCTGTAACTTGAAAAGTCTGTAAGTCGGGCCGTCTGTAAGTCGAGGGTCTAGTGTAGAATATATGCCTGGTCCTACTGAATAAAATCCAGAAAAGACAATAAAACTGGGGAAAGTTGGAAGCCATAGGAACAGAGGACAATGAACTGTGATATGGGTTGACTGAATAAAGTCGTAGTTTCCAAGCTTGGCTCCCCAGATGTTAGTGTGCTGGATTTCTGGGAGTTATAGTTCAAGACATCTCGGCACTATAGTCCAAGGCTGTGAACCACTGTAATAATGGAAGGTAGAACCTTGTCTTTGCAAAATCTGAGCAGAATACCAGGAGTTTTTGGAAGTAACTAATTCATAGAACAGCTATATGTTGGAAGCAACGCAAAGGCAAATAACTACGAACTGGAGGCAATAGTTCATAGTTTACCGAGCAAAAAAAATTAACCCATCTACATCCTGTGTTGTCAGTTTCTTTTTCTGTAATCTGTTTCAATCACACATAAAATGTGGTTAAGGAGGAGACCAAATACTATGTATCATAATATCATTCTGAATGTATTGATTTGACACTTTCAGATTTGGGAAGCTAAGCAGAATCAGGCTTGGTTAGTAGGAGTGGGGTTTTTTGGATTTATGGAGTTACAAAGCACATACATTTTCATTCTGAAAGTTCTGCCTGGCAGACAGACAACTAAAAGTGGTGCACCTTAGCCTCAACTTTAAGGCTGAGCTAGCCTTAAATTTATTCCGAAAGAAAACTCCCAGCTGGCTCTGGAGCAGGAGCAGGAAGCTTGGATGGAGCTAAGCCAAGGTCATCCTTAAAGCCTTCCAGTTGACACCTTTCTCTCGGGTCAGCAACATTTAGGTGTCCATCTGTCAGGCAAAATTCCCAGATTGGAAAATTAGATGATTTTTAGTCCAAGAAATCTGAAAATCACATCCCTGTTGGTTATTATTGGGTGGGACACCACCATGTAACACTAGTGATTTCCAGGTAGATCTAAGAAGGAATTCTATCTGAACCCTAGAAGATTTCTGAGAATCTGAGTTGCTAGTACAGGTTAAATTGTCTATGGTCTGATTCCATATTTTCTTCTGCTCCCACTGCATTTTGAATAAAGGCCAGCACCTTTGTTAAATAAAGTAATTAGCACCTTATCAATTCAGGCTTTACAAAGAAGTATGCTGGATCATACCAAAGGCCTATCTAGTACAACAATCTGTTTCCACAATGGCCAACCAATTCCCTATGGGAATTTCACCAGCAGAATTCTGTGTGCACGTGTGTACATGTGAAATGGCCTGAGTGTAAACGGTACCAGATCAGGCTCACCAATACTTTGGATAATACTTTGCTCTTTAAATATCCAATGTGGTAGGCTGGATCGAGATTAGAAGAGATAAAACCCTTTATTCCAGAGTAAAACAGAGAAAAGGTGCAGCTTCTGGAAGATACTAATGTCTGCCTTGGCCGTTAAATATAATGGCACAAATTACAGAGTCAGAATTCTGTGTTAGCATTCTGCCACTATATGTAAAATCTCATGCCTGTTCAGCGGGTAGCTAATCTATGGCACGTGTAACACCAGTTACAACTAGTAAGGGTTTGTGTTAGGAGAAGAACATACCATGAGATGGGATCTGGCCTTCACAGCAGCCTGATTCTGTGCAGGTGCCTTGCTGCCTGCTCCCTTATTCAGTGGGAGTTACTCCCATGCAAGAGTACACAGGATTATACCTGTAGTCTGTTTTATCAAAACCAACTAAAACTGCTATAGTACCTTAAAGAATGACACATTTCTTTCTAGGCAAGAATCTCATATCAAATCCATCTGCAGGATCTCGCCTACACACATGGCAGAAGAACTGCATTAATCTTTGAAGTGACACACGGTTCTTTGATGTTGCTTTTCTTTTCTTTTCTTTTCTTTATCACTTGTCTAGAAGCTGAGATTAAGACACCATTCCTTATTCGTCACAAACTACAAAGGGATTTAGGCATGTTACTGTTTCTCAACCTCTGGAACCCATCTATGAAACAGGCTTCTTGTCAAATGAATGTGTACAGCACTTCAAACGCTTTATACAAATCAATAGTGATTAATAATCTGTAACCTTGGACAAGATCCTTCCAGTCTCTCTGCTTTCTCTACCCTCTTGCCTCACATAGTCATTCATTTGATGTATCCTTCAGGGGGATAGTTATCTCTGGCTGTATACCTGTACAACCTAGTCAAGTAGGCCTTCGAGCCTTCTCATTTAAGCCCTACAACCAGAGCTTAAATATTTAATAGCATTGGCATTAAGGGCCATTGAATTATGCAGTACTTAAAAAAAATTCCCAGCCTCCATCTGTTACAATTTGCTCACCTAGCATTCAAACTCAAGTGAAATTTTCCAGGGTTCAATCCATTTTTCTTATAACTGTTTTGATTGGACATTTCTGTCTGACTCTGTTCCGTTTTGTTCCAAATGCTGAGCTGAGTACTTTGTGGCTCCCAGTCCTAGAGAACAGAGAGGGAAATGTAGTTATATAGATACAGTATATGTTATTATATAGAAATATCTCCCTATTGAATTTCTTAGATGGAAGTGGTTGTGTTTTTTTGTTTCTTGCATTTGCCTTTGTTTTCCTTCAGCTGACATATTCCTAGGCTGCTGTGATGGCCTTGCTAACAGCTGTCAGCCCCCTCAATGGGCAGCCAGTCAGAGGAATGAGCAAGCAAACAATATATGAAAGGGATTTCAAAGTGTATTCACAGAAACATGATACTTCAAAGACAAGTCCCCCTGGAGCTCATTACTGTAGTCAGTGTGGGGGATTGTACAGGGGCTCTCCAGAGGTAGGGGAAACACAGCAGCCTTTTTTGCCTCTTGTCTGATTCTGAGAATCCACCACTTCCTAGGAAATAATTCCTGTATCCCCAGGTTCATTAGTGGGTCCGCTCCTTTCTAGAGAATCACTTGCATGTGCTTAAAAAGACTGACGAAGGTGTGTGCTTTTGAGAAGTGCCATCTGTTATTCCTGCAGGTGAGCCTTCCAATCGTCATACACCAGATGTGACATTACCTAAGTTGTCCTCATACCTACCCTGTTCCCTCCTTTTATCCTCATCCAAATATAGGTCTTATCTTTGCAAAGATAGTTCTCTCTAATCATTTGCCTATTTGGATTATTAAGAGAAAGGGGCCCAAAATCTATTGATGATTTACCATGGCATAGCATGGCATGGCATTTATTTTTCTGTCACTTAATCTGGGAACCTTATTTATTTATTTATTTATTTATTTATTTATTTATTTATTTATTCATTCATTCATTCATTCATTCATTCATTCATTCATACCTACCTACCTACCTACCTACCTACCTACCTACCTACCTACCTACCTACCTACCTACCTACCTACCTACCTACCTACCTACCTACCTACCTACCTACCTACCTACCTACATACATACATACATACATACATACATACTCCATTAAAAGGGTAAAGTTAAACTGCACAGCTCACCACAGCAAATCCTCACTAACAAAGGTTCAAATCAATCAATCAATCAATCAATCAATCAATCAATCAATCAATCAATCAATCAATCAATCAATCAATCAATAAATGAATGACTGTGGTTCCCAGATCCAATGAATCTTCCCATTACTGGACTAGAATCTTATTGGTCTCATCCACTGATGTCGTTCTTGTGGCCTAGATAAAATTATGAGATGTGCGAAATGGTTAAATAAAGTGCATCCCCCACCTTTGCCATTATCTCATCACTTATCTTTCTTGTACAGAGATACACAGAGAAAAAGCTGGAGCTCAAGGTCATCCCATGATATTGATTAATAGTGAGCTCAAGAAAGACAAAAGGATATCGATTAATAGTGAGCCCAAGAAAGACAAAAGGATGTATTTCTTCACACAGGCATAATTAGTGATAGAACTCATGATCAGAAAACATTGCTTGTTCCTTTCTTCTTTTCATTCTTCCAGCCAGATTTCACTTGTATTAAAGTCTATCCCCCACCTCAAAGTATGAAAACCGCATGCAGGTAAACTCATGACAAAAGGAAATGCTCAGGCCTATGTAGCAAGAAAACGAGCTTGCTGTGAACATGTAAGAAATTCAGGACACTAATAGGTTTTTCTTTCTTGCTTCCCTTCAAATCTTACAGGATATTTCTTAACACATTATATGCAACTGTTTGATCTGAGAAGGTTAGAGAATCATGACAAATCAAGGGAAGTGAATGGAAGTTGATTAAATGACCCTGTGTATGGGGGAAAAAACCACAAAATGGACTGTGAGATCTCATTTTTCTTCAAAGGCCTAAAAACATCCATCTAGCTGCTGCCTTTCATTGATATATGGCACATATATTTTCAGTTTCTAAAGGGAATAGCTCTAGTTGGCCATTTTTATGTGAAGGTCTGTAGAGAGGCATGGATGTGTGCGCTAGCCCCACTCCTAATATGGTTCTAGAGCTTCATGTGAAAAGAAACCTGATCATGTGAAGCTCTGAAACAAGGTTTACCTGGACGTGGTTACATTTCATTCCATATAGATCCTCTATATATACATCCAAGTATTTGGAAAATATTTGTGTGTAATTGTACTAATATAATGTATTTGCTATGGTTTCTGCATTAAGCAATAAAGATTATGTTCTGTTCATTCCATATCAACTTAAAATAGTCAGGAGTGGAAGGGATAGGGCAGGAACACACATTAAGGATAGGGTTTTTAGACTTCCTGACTACAAATTCCATAATTCTGCATTCTGGGAGTTCTACCTAACTTCCAGACACCTTATAGACTCCTAAATGTAGCTCACCTGGGAGAAATAATAAACTGGAAGGCTTTGAAGCTTAGCTAGGCCTACATTTGCTTAGATTCCTTTCCAGAAAGACAGCTCCCAGCTAGCACAAAGGTAGGAACAAGAAACTTGAGCTGAGCCCTCCTCCCAAGTAATCCACGTTTAGGTGTCTGTAAATCTGGTAGAACTCCATAAATAGAGAATTATGGAATTTCTAGTCCAGGAAATTAAAAAGCCCTGTCCTTAATAAACATGCACAGTTCACTCTATATATTTGCAAGAAAGGATATCTGAATAGGGCTAATATTCCCTAAATGAAATCAAATCTTTGTGAATTCTTGATGACATAGCATGCAAATCCTAGTTCAGCAGAGCTCATCAACTCCCATGAAAAGGTTTCCATTTAGTTTCACACTACATACATTTCTAACTTTTAAGAATCCTTTTATATATAGATTTTAAGAAAAGCTGCTTAGTTTTTGCTTTCCTATGCACCCCAGCAGGGCAGGTGAATGTAATCCCTTTGTACCCATAAGCATGCCTGTATAGGTCCCAGACTATGGAATATACTTCCTTTCCACTCTTGCTTGTAACAAAGAAGTAAAGACATATCTTTTTAGGTTGCCATATGAGATCTAACCTGGCCTGCTCTGTATATTTTGCTGATTTTAATGATTTTAAATATATTTGTGTAATTTTAGTAGTTTTTACTGTGGTACTTGTTTGTATTATATTAAATGTGATTTTTTTTTATTTTAGAAGTTTGTAAGCCATCCTGAGCACTATCTTTTAGTGGAGAGCTTGGGTATAAATGTAATGCATGCATGTATACATACAATATACAGTAAATGTGCTGGATGTTTGACAAATAGCATCCTAGCTATGGATTTGACAATACAAGCATCTCTAAGTTGTAGTATATGCATAGTAAATATTTCAAAATGTATATAGCTCAACCTCCTTAGAGCTAGTGTTTCTATCCATATGCTCTGCTGAACTATCATTCACATCTGGAAGATAAATGAGATCAGCACCATGGATAGCAAACTGTGCTTTAAAGCACTGGTTCTTAACCTTGTGTTACTCAGGAGTTTTGGACTGCAACTCCCAGAAGCCTTCACCACCAACTGTGCTGGCTGGGGTTTCTGGGAGTTGCATTTCAAAAACATCCGAGTAACAAAGGTTAAGAACCACTGCTTTAAAGTATACACTGGTGCCTCGACTTACGAACGTCCCAACTTATGACCATTTTGAGTTACGACCAGCTACAGCTGCAAAATTTTGCTTCGACTTGCGGCCGGAGCTTCCAGTTACAAACACAAAAAGGCAAGGAAAAGGCGGGAAATTCAAATTGCTAACTGTTGGTGGTGAAGAGGCTGCTTCTTTGTAGCTCTTTTACCTCAGCAGTTAAGAGAGTGTGGGATCGGAGGAGGCTTGGGACTGCATGGCTTCTGCTTCTGAATGAGAATGTGTGCATTTCAGGGAGGCTTTGGACCACCTGGTAAGGTAAGGTGCTACTTTCTCCTTTTTAAAAACTGCCTGTTCTGGGTGGTTTTGCAGGGTGGGTTTGGGCTGGGTGGGGGGTTATGTTTCTTTGTTGTGGTATTGTTTTGTTTTTAAGTGATTTTTGTTGCAGCCCCAGTCTTTCGGGGCTTGCTCTATGGTTTATTTTTGGGTTTTTTGTTTGTTTTTTGCGGCCCCAGCACCTTTAGGGCTTGCCCTGGTTTAATTTTTTTGGTTGTTTTTGCAGCCCCAGCACATTCGGGGCTTGTTCTGTGGTATATTTTTTTGTTTGTTTTTTAAAGCTCCAGCGCCTTTGGGGCTTGCTCCATGGTTTATTTTTGTTGTTGTTGTTTTTTAAAGCACCAGAGCCTTCTGGGCTTGCTCCATGATTTATATTTGTTTTTTGTTTTTTGTTTTAAAGCCCAACGGATTAATCGAGTTCCAATTCGTTTCAATGGGAAACGGTGCTTTGACTTATGGCCATATCGAGTTATGTCCATCTTCTGGAACAGATTGTGGTTGTAAGTCGAGGCACCACTGTACACTCTCTGCTGAACATTCAGCCTTCATCTAAAAGTATCTCTGTGGAACATTAGTAAATACTGCAGGTAGCATCTGATACAGTATTCTTATAGCAAACTCATTTACCAAATGTGGATCCTTATGAAACTGATGTCCAAAATCTAAAAAAGAATAAAATCCCATGGGTGGTAAACATGCAAACAAACACTAAACAGAATTGGTGGTATAGGAAAAAAACATGGCATGAACAATGAAGACACTGGATTAGTGGGATGGAGTGTCCTGAAGGAGGGCATGGCTTGGTAGAATTTTTACCATGGACATTGCATAACCCTACTGCAAAAAAAATATGGAGCAGGCAAGACACCCAAACACCCTTAGCCAGTCTGGCTGTTTGTCCTCCTCCACTACTACTCTCCCTACACTGGCAATTGTAACTTGTAATATCCTTGTTGAATTTGCCTCGGATTGGAACCATAAATGGGAGGGTGGCAACAAAACCTCTTGCGGAGCATTTTAGTGTACATGAAGTATCTCTTAAGTTATAGTTGAGACAGGAAGAAATATCTTTATTTCATATTATTGCTACAGAATGGTAAGGGAAGGAATTTAATACAATATGTATTCAGTTCTTCAATCTTGAAAGGGAGAGAGTTTCTTATTTCAGAGATGATTGCAGCTTGAGGGTCAATACCGTTTGTAAAATCCCTATCATCACAAAAGAATTTTTCATTACTACTACTACTACTACTACTACTACTACTACTACTACTACTACTACTACTACTACTACTACTACTACTACAGTATGCTTCTATTGGAACGCTTCTAAAATTCTGGAGAGAAGACTGTATGGTTAACAAGGGAAAGAGGGGAAACTGTGAAAATATTTGTGCGATTCCAGAATTGGTCGACTATGAACTGTGATTCAGGGTTGCTGAAAATGGGCCATTTTTGCCTATATTTTTGTCTTTCCTCTTCTGTGACCGGCTGACTGAAATTCAGGGAGTTTATTGGGAGTTACATTTTAATAGTGGCTAGACTAATGCTGAATTGCTTCTCTGCTTCAGTGCTTTGCTTATCATGTATATGAACTTACCAGTGGACAGCTACCATCCTCTGCTGTCCAGGGAAATTCCTTCCCTCTCCTGAAATTCTTCCTGAAAATTCTAAAATTCTATGAAGTCTAAGGCCCCAAAATCTTGGAAACCACCATAGTGCTAAACTCCCACTGGTACAAGAGAACTAAAAATAAGCAAGGCCTCTGACAGAATGAAAAAGGTCAGGGCAAAACAGTAGGAGCTTATAAAGGAAAAATGCTATTTAAATGTTGGGAATATTCCAGTACAATCAGTGCAGAGCCCAGAACAAGTGGCCCTACAACTCTGGAAGAACCCTTAGTTCACCTATATAAGTGGCAATTATAGTTTTTGTACTTTATAGTAGTAGACACATTGTTTAGTATAATGCAAGGACTGTGAACACATCTGGGCATCTCCTGATTGACAGCAGCACCATGTCACCTGATCCTTCCACCTGAGATGAACTATTAGATTTGTTTTGACATGAACAAAGAAAAAAACACTCCCTGAGCACTCATCTTACAAACATGACCCACATCTACCCACACTATTTATCTAGCTAGTCCAATAATTTCTTTTTATTGTTGCATCCTTTGCTGTAAGCCGCCTAGAGTGGTCTATCGACTAGATAGGCGGGATATAAATAAAATAAATAAATAAATAAATAAATACATAATACATTCTTTTCTGATCAGCAGCAGCTCTTTCAGGTCTCAAGCAATCTTTGACACACATGTGCTCCCTAATCCTTTGATTGAGAATAGCAGGGATTGAACCTGGGACCCCCTGATGCAAAACATTGTTACTGAGCTATGCTGCCTTGGAAGATCTGTCATTCAAGGCAGTTTCACATGGTTAGTCACAGCTGTCCATCTTGAACATCCCTGCTCGTTTCTCACACTGCTCTTCAAGTTATTAACAAATGTTGGATGGGGAGAATGCAGCCATTGTAGCTGCCCCATTATTGCCATTCTGTGTCCGGCCCATTGCAGCCTTCTTCTATCAACACATTTGTGTCTGCAGTGGGGAATATGGAGCTGAATGCACATAATCTCACTCCATGATCTGGAACTCAGACTGCACAGAATTCCAGATCCATGATGGATTTCCATGCATATTTGGCAAACTTAGCCATTGTAGACTCTTCCCCAGTGTCTGGATATCGGAACTATCAGGGTGTGTAACTGTGGATGTGAGGCCAATCTGTGCAGTTCCAGTTTCCCTCTCACATTATTGTTAATTGCCTATGAAGAAATGCAAACCTGAAGCATTGGGGTATGAGGACTAGCAGATGGGGGGCTCAGGGTGCTAGTTGGAGAGAGACTTGTTCTCATGGGAAGAACACCTGTGCTATCTGTAGTGATAGCCAAGGTCAGCTTGGCTGGAGCCAAATGGAGAAAGCTTAATTACCATTTATTTATTTATTTATTTATTTATTTATTTATTTATTTATTTATTTATTTATTTATTTATTTATTTATTTATTTATTTATTTATTTATTTATTTATTTATATCCCGCCTATCTGGTCAATATGACCACTCTAGGCAACTTACAAAGAGAAGGCAGCTTCAGCTGCCTTCTCTTTGGAGTTCTGCAAGCTTCCTATGAAACTGGATTGGGATTTGCTGATGGGTAGATATCACTTTGTGGAGAATATATATTCAACAGGATCAGTGCGAAGTTAAAATGGCCCTCACATCTTTAGATATTAGCCTGTCCTTCGTTTAGGAGAAATGCACTCTGTGTAAGATCAGAAGTCTGTTTACCACTTTGAGGTCTCAATGTGCAATCAGAGTAGCTAGTTTGCCTTTTGTTATTTTTCCTGCTGTGGTTCATTCCCCAACTGTTCTATGTGTAATCTAACTCATTCACACTTTCTTTTGAAAATACCCTTTCTTTCTTCAGCCTGACTTTTTCTTATTCTTTAAATAAAATAAAATAAAAAAATAAAATAAAATAAAATAAAAACTTCTCCACATTTGATGAGCTTATTGGGCGTGTGGGTGGAGAACGTAAAAAAAGGTAAAGACTCCCCTTGACATTTTAGTCAGTCGTGTTGGACCCTAGGGGGCGGTGCTCATCCCCGTTTCCAAGCCATAGAGCCAGCATTTGTCTGAAGACAGTTTCCGTTGTCACGTGGCCAGCGCGGCTATACACGGAACACTGTTTGCCTTCCCACCAAGGTAGTACCTATTTATCTACTCGCATTTACATACTTTCAAACTGCTAGCTTGGCGAGGAGCTGGGACAAAGTGACGGGAGCTCACTCCGTCGTGTAGATTCAATCTTATGACTGCTGGTCTTCTGACCCTGCAGCACACACAAAGGCTTCTGTGGTTTAGCCGCAGCGCCACCACGTCCCTCGTGTGGGTGTTGATCCCAAATCCAGTCTTGACTCCTTGATCAGCTATTGAATTAAGTGGTGAAGTAGCGTTGGCCAAGGTCAGGTCTGCAAGAATGGCATGTGGCTGTGAGGGGAGTGAGTTATTGGGTTTACAGACCTGGGGTGTTGCTCATGTTAGCAAGGGGTGAGCAGAGGTGGGAGCAAATGCCAGGAGGCTCAGAGTTTAGGCACCTAGTCTTTTATGGATCAAGGCATTTTGAGGCAAGCAAAAGGTTGTTTATCTTGCCTGACAGGCAACACCTGAGGGGAGGGCTCTAAATGTATCAGTAACTATGTCTGGATAGGGCCTCTCTGGCAAAGGTGCTATTTGCATATGGACACTGACCTGCTGGATAGCTCAGGAGTTTAAGTATCAGACTGTGGAGCGAAGGATTGGGAGTTCAATTCCCCACTGTGCCCCCTGTCAGGGGCTGGACTCAGCGATCCATAGGGTCCCTTCTCATTCTGCAGTTGGATGATATCAAATTATAAACTGGCCAAAGACACTTCTGGTGGCTATTACTGCATAAACTGCAGAGAATCAGTGCATCTAAAATGCTCTCCAAACCATGGAATGGCAGGTGGCATGAAACAATATGTTTTTGTCATACTTGCACTAGTTCCTAGACATAGCAAATGAGTAATGAAACAATCAAGTCTAAATGTGTCATGGAAGTGTGCACACATAGACAAGGTAGAGGAGAGCAAATATTTCAGGTTCATCAGGAAAAAAAAGATAACATAAATATGTCAATATTTGTGTTGAGCTCCAGTGTTTCCTAATGCATTCTTGTATTATTTGTTTCTTTTATTCTAGGTAAGTGGAGAACATACATGTAAACGTATCGTGATGAGTGAGAATTTCTCCATGGAGACAGAACTTTTGAATCTTTCAAATGGTAACAATGTTCTATTTTGATGTGATTACAGTGCATACTCTTTGTACATACAATTGTCACCATTATGCCGTGCAAACCATAATTTTTTAGCACAAAGAATGTGCCAAAATTTGTTGAACCAGAGGCAGAACGAATAAAGAGCAATTCAGCAGTACTAAGGGCCAAAGTACACACAGTACAGAACTGTGTCCGTTTTTTTCTTTCTTTAATTGCAAGCATGAAGACAACACAGTGCATGGAAGTTTAATAATTTCTTCTCCAACTTCCATCATAATCAACCTCCCCCAATGCAGTTATGAAAATCAGAAAACCTCACAATCAAGGCAAAAACCCATTTTCATTGAATTAAACCTCCCCATCTTTCTGCACTCCCACAGAAGATTAGCCCCTAATAATTATATTTTATAAACAGAAGTAGTTCCTAATGATGCATTTAGTCGTATATCGTGAGATTTACTTTGGAGACTGATGAGCCCCCATCATTATAAGACTGACCCTCACATTACAGCCAGAAGGGTAATATAGGAGCCCTATCAGTGGTCTGGTGTTCTATACTGCATCAACTCACTAATCACTATGCAGTGGTAACACTCCCTGATGCCAAGTACAGAGTCTTCTGCTCGAGAGTAGCTGATCTGCGTCCAGGGTGTTAGCTGTTTCCTAAGCATTTAATAGCCTGGCCATGGTTGAGAGGAAATCCCATTGCAATGTGGCTTTTTAAAACATGCTTTCAGCACACTGATGAACACTCTTAACTTTGGCAAAGCTGCATTTGGATTACAAAATGCATACAGGCTTCCCTAAATTCCTAACTCATTGAAGCACACAAATCAAGAAGCAATGTAAGAATGGTGGGCAGCTTTGATTTATTTCTTTAATGAAGTTATTAAATGTAGGTTTGTATTTGTCTACTGGTTGTTGACCACCCACCCCTGACTCAACGTATGTGGGAAAGCCTTTGGAGTCATTAACTAACACTGCTCTTGCCATTTTAGAAAGCTTCCTTCCTGAGGATAATTACAGAATAATATCCTAGTACTGAATGGCCACTTTTCTCTCTCTGTCCCCAGACTGCCTCCGGTCTGTTGCCTAGCTACAAGAACAAAGTGTTCATTTAACATTTAACTAATTCTAAACAATGTTTGGTAGGCAAAAGTGCCTCTTTTTTTTCTGTCTTTCAACTTATGCCAGCTTAGAAAATGGCATCTCAATGGTGCTTGGATGTTAGTTGAAGCTTTTCAACTGGAAGGAAGCAGTGTAGCAATGTCTGTATGCTTTGTTAGAAACATTTCCAGAGGAAGATTCTCAACTTGGCCAAGGTTGACAGGATTCAAGGAAGAACTGCAGAGAAACATTTGAGGGAATAAAGCTCTGACATGCAGTCCGATGATACAGGGTAATATTGCAACCGTGCTATTATGCGGAGAAATGTGGGTAAAGAAACACTGCAGCTAGAGATGCCATGAAGGTTTTCTAGACAGCTACCATGCATACTAAGGGAAAGGAAGGTGACCCCCTCCCAAATATTCCATTTACAGATATTGCACTTACTTATATTGCAGTGGTTGCTGACCTCAGCTAACTCAGGTGTTGTTGGACTGCAACTCCCAGAAACCCCAGCCAGTGCAGCTGTTTGTAAAGGCTTCTGGGAATTACAGTCCAAGAACACCTGGGTTGGCAACCACTGATATAATGCATTACAACTTGCATTAGAACACACATACAAAAAGATCCCGGTTGCCTAGAACTGGCGCAAAAGCAAGCTGATTAGTCAACAGTACCAGGTAGGAAGCTATGAGAAACAAAAGGCTGGTACCTTGTAATAATAAGCTACTTGGCCTACTGCTTTGAAAAAGGAAATTGGATGATTGATAAGCAGGCTTCATTCATAATAGCAAGCTGGTTGATACAAGGTACAGAGAGGAAAAGTAGACTACCACTCATCCTAACAGTGAAACAAGAGCTTGTGTTAACCTATCTGCAAACAGATGCAAAGCCATCTGCTTTACAGGTGCTGTTTTACTGTAATTCCTTGCATTAAAGCAGGACACACAGCAGCTGCTGGCCAGGCAGTGCTAGGAGGCTTCCCACCACTACCAACATTGTTGGGGACGGAGCAGCATCTTGCCCGCTTGATAAACAGTGAAAACAGATCTGCTGAAGCTACCTGTCTCCACAAGAACAATGTCATCAGCCAGCCAGTGCAGAGATTATCTGAAAAGCCTCCCAGCACTAGCTGGCCAGTAATGGAAGCCTTGGTGCAATTTTAAAAAGTGTGCATTGGTGCCATTAAATCCCAACAGAGCCTGTGTGAGCCAATTGGATGGTGTTGGGATTTGGACTGTTTGAATGTCTTGAATGCCTTCTGACTGTTTTGCACACATGTGGACTGAATTTCTGGAAAGCTGCTAGGTGCAGTTACTATGTGTGGAGATGTGCTTATAAAACTGCCCACTCCGTCAGGACTATGGACTGTTTACTCATCTTAGGAAAACTGAGCTTTTGCTTGTACTAAGAAGGACTGAATTTCTTGTCAGGAGGCACTATTGGATTTGCTACAGCATTGTGGTTCTTGCAGATCTGGCTCAGAAGATCAGAATACATTTTTCTCAAAATGTATGTTTATCTCTTGAAAAAATGGCAGTTGTAAATGAGCAATACCGTTGTTTATTTTTCTGTTCATCATGCAGTGTGTCAAGCTATTGTGTTGGTGTGGCTGACTGCCAAAGTAGTTATAGATCATATAGATTTCAATAACAAGTTGCTCAGCTTCCCCACCCCGGTTTGGAAGGATTCACTCATTTGATCCTCTGTTTTTTAAAGTACAGTTAAAATAGATTTCTGTGCATTTAAATAGACAATAATGTGCAATAATGCTGAAATCCACATTAATGTTCAAGATAGCAGTTTTTCTTTAAAAAGTCAAACCTAAACAGAAAAATTGCATATCTATCACTGTTGTAAATGTTGAGAGCAAAGACAGAGGAGATCCTTCTCTTGCTTGGATAATGTGAACTTATTTAATTTTGAGCCAGGGTACAGAGTTGTCCAGTCAAACGCTGTGCAAAAAAGGCTTATGGTACATAAAGAACAGTGAAAATGTAGTAAGGAAAAACAAGCAGGCAAAGACCTTTCTTTTCAGGCAGGCTTTCCATTAATAGCTGGTGAGATGAGTTTTAAATTGATTGTTGTGCTCTGTTGTTTTAAATGTGTTTTAGTATTGATTTTATTACCATTTTAAATATACTTTTTAAATTAATTTTAAATATTTGTATACCTACTGTTTCCAGCTTTTAAATATTGTCTTTTAATGACGCAAACTGCCTTGGGGTCTTTTTAAAGAAAAAGGTGGCATAAAATATTTTAAGTAAAGAAAGAAAGAAAGAAATGTATAGAAAATAGCATTTCAATATATGTCACTAGGAAATAGACTTGCAAAAAATGTGATTATTAGGCAAAACTACAAACACAAAATTCATACATGTGAAAAAGTATGTCCAAAGTATGTCCAAATGTTCATGCAAATGTTTTTTTTCCAAGTCGCAGATTGACAAACCAAACTTAATCTTAGAAAGTAGAAACTGAAAAAAAATGCAGGTGACCAATTCATCCATACCCAGTTCTAGGCATATGATATGAAAGGCTCTGATGCAAAAAATAAGCAAAATTTAGCACTTGGCTGAACACGTACCAGTGTTTTCAAAAACGTGACACTATGTAGAGGTTCTGCCTCTGGCTCGTCAAATATGTAATAAATGGCAGCCAAGCAAACCATAGTAATCAAACTCATGTTTAAGCATTATAATGGTACAATTTATATGCTATTATGTGAATACAAGCATGAATGTTAATGAACAAGGCAGGGAAGAAGCACCACCTTTGATGTACAAGAAATGTCCAGGGGGCTATCTGAAACACTGATGCACTAAATTTGTAACCCCAAGGTACTTGATGCTGAGTGGCATACAACCCTGTGAAAAAAAAGGCTTTCAATCCTGCATTTTTCAGTGGCTGTTCTTCTGTTCTCTCCCATGGTTTCAGAACCATTTTGTCATCTCTGTTTGGGTCTGGTTAGGCAGCTCAGTCATCTGAATCTAGGAAGATTTGGAGGAGGGGTGCAGTGGTGATTTAAGCACAGCACATCTGTTTGCTGAAACCCATTTGACTTTGGCCTTGGAACTCAACTTGGCCATGAATGTACGTTTGCTAGCTGGATAATTGAACATCTGAAGGAGGAATTTCTGGAATGCCTTTTTGTGGCATAGATATTTGAAGGGAGCAAACTCCAATAGTGTTTTTAAACTATTGCATTCTGGGACAAGATGGAAGTATAAGGAGTTCATTGAAATAAAAACATTGATTATGCAACTTTTAAGGGGAAATTGCCTTTTTTTTAAGGAAACAATTTTACAAACCTTTTGATGCTTCATCAGTGTTCCTTTGTCTCTTGATGTCTGGTGAACACTGAACAATGATGAAAAGACAGTTTAATTTGGCCTCTGGCAAGTCATTGGCCCAAGAAAAAAAATATTGACATGATTTGTTGTATGCCCAAGAATTTCGTTCTTGCCATTAAGAGATTAATAATGATTAATATGATTAATAATGATCACGCCAATTAGACCCATTGTTTCAATAATAATTCTCATTTGTACTCGCTTTTTGTTAAATGTCAGTAAATGGGTAAAATCCTGTAGTGTCAAGTTGTTCCAGCATAAACTGGATCCTACAGTGGAAATATTTAATTTAAATGAATTAAAAGCTTCCTATCCATCCACCATATTCCCCTTCAGATACTGAAGTTCCCTTAAGGTTTCCTTTTGTTCTAGGAAAGCCTTTGAGGTCCTCAGGATTCCCCCTTCTCTCTCTCTCTCTCTCTCTCTCTCTCTCTCTGTAGAATATAATAGTCAAGAATCTCCATTGGATTGCCACCACCAGTCTTAATCTCTGTTCACAGTGGTCTATATTTGTCAGTTATTATTTTATATCATTTGTTCATTTACAAGCAATTGTGTTCAATATTTCAAAATACCTGACAATATTGATAGACATGCTGTTGTATAAAAAAGTTTTGCTGTTCTAATCTGAAAGTGATCGTAAACACCCAACTAATTTTTCACCAACTCTTCATTGCTGAAAAAGTTAAATTATAGTGAACAAGAGCTGTTTTTCAGAAAGCTGTCCCACTGAAGCCTCTATGATGAGATTACAAGGAAGCAAACAATCTGTAAAAAAAGTTTTAAAATTGTTGGTATATCACATCCAACAGTATTTGGTGTGCATTGCTGACATAAATTAATATTTGACATTGGCTAAAATCATATTGCTGGAACCAATAAATGATATAACTATTGATAAAACTTTTGCTGCAATTTACAAAATCAGTATAGATATTGTCTGTTGTGTGATGTGTTATGCAACTCATAAGCAACAAATAATGTCTACACTGATTTATTAACTTGCAAGAATTCACCACTAAAAGTTATGCAGTGCGCACTAAGGTGCCATAAAGATTTTGGCCTTTATAAAGAACAGGAGTGCAACTTCCATTAGACTGAGGGCTGAATAGGATACTGCCTGGGTAGCACATCTGCAAATTCACACATGTGACACACCTGCACATCACACAATAGAGGCACACACAGGCAGATCTATGCATGCACACATATGCACACAGATGTGCACACATACCAGTCATGGTTCTGATTAGTACAAGGACAGCTGTAACCTTCCACAGTCATATCAAAATTTAGCACAAGCATTTGGAGAAATTCTGCTCTGTTAAAAATGATGATAGGCATTTCACTGTTATATTCTACAAAATATGAATGGAATTACATCAATAGAAGGAGCAGTTTGAGAGAGGTTCTCATACATCCCTGCATGATTACATTTCAGATGGTCTTTTTGCAGCTTTCCTAAAACCAATTATGATGTCGCTTTTATCCCCAAACATCATCCCAGAAAATTTGAATCAAATTATATTTTATTACTATTTTTTCACACAGTTATCACCAATTGGAAAACAAGGCCATCTATGAGTATTTTCTAAAACGTCCTTCCTGTATTATTGCTCATTAGGTTTTGTGTACTTGATCTTTCCTGTCCTGAGCTCTTGAAAAATGTTTGTGTGTTTTGGGGGGGGGCACCTTGGGTCACAAAATACCACCGGCAAATACTTGCTTGTCAAGGTCATTCCATGCTTGTGCTATCCTCATGGGAGAGCCCTGTGCCAGCACACTTAATTACACTAACAGCCATGGAAATTATATTGGCCTGCCACTGGCCTAGAAAGATGAATATCTCCATTTCTTAGTCGCAAGGGGATGATAATGGCATTTTTATTAACTGGTGACCTGTTGACTGCTATTAGAATATAGATGGTATGCATAAACCAGGTCGGAGTACTGAAGATATGATTATGGAGCAATTACTGTGTCAGCCAATGTAGCTTCTAATCAGGCCTGGCAAAAGGACTTTGCAAGCTCAGAAACTATGGCTTTGGAGTCCAACAAGAAGAAAACAGCTTTGATCAAAGTCTGCATTGTGCCTTTACATCTCTGAGAACTGAAGTGTCCAGTTCTTGTGATTAAAAGAAGGGAAAGCTAAGCCGAAAAGAGAAGGAATGTTTGAAAATATGCTTTTAAAAGAATTCTAGAATATTAAGAGGCCTTCAGAGTTTGAACTCGTAAAAAGTAGTTTAAAACTCCTCAGCATTGGCCAATAATGCTAAAGCCCTAGTAATCCTTAACAGATAGTGATAATAGCAAGGTCATCACATTAAAGCTAAGCTTGCAGGGTGCCATGGGAGTGCAGTGATGTTATTGTGTAGCACAGTAAATCAACATTTCACAAGGCAATTCTAAAATATAGGGACAGCCCAAGCAAAGAAACACACAAAAACTTTGAAATAGGATTTCAGATTAGCACCAAATTTTGCACAGATATAGAAGATAGACTGCTCTTGCTCTGTGCCAAACTTGGGGAAGTTTGAGCAAAGGGTTTTCAAGTATTTATTTTTTAAAAATTAAAACTGCCCATCAATTCAGAAATAAATGACCTTAAACATCTCCAGATTTTAAACAGAAAAGAAAACCTGAACAGACCAATCTTGTTAATTTTGAAACAGAACAGTTGGCCCTATTTGCTTTTTTGCTTCCCCCCCCCCAATTTGGAAGGAATCCAGGCTGCAGGTACTGAAATATTGATCCTCAGAAAAGGCCTTTTGCAAGGGTGAAAGAGTGACTTTGTAAACTGAGCATGCATAGAACAGGCTGACCAGCAATAGTTATTCCTAAAGTAAATACATTGTTGGAGCTTTGTGGGCCAGGAAGGAAGATGTTTGAAGGGCATTGAAAGGTCACAGAAACAGTCAAAAGACAATTTTTCTTTGAAGAGTAAAAAAAAAATGGAATGAAAGTCCTCCAGAAAGGTATATTTTGCCATGTATCTCCAGGGAATTAGCATACAATTTTGTAAAGCATATTCAAATATTTCTGCAGTACCACAGCACAGGGCAATTGAGTTTGTCACAGCTCTGAATGCCTCCAGTAAACATTCTCTCACAATTTCTGAGACCAGGTCCCTGACACAAGTCTTCAAAGAGGAAATTAGCTCTAGGTCTGGGGCAATCTGAACTTTTGATCCTGTCAGCTAGAACCCTATCAGTTGACTCCCAGGAGGACAACTTTTTAAAATTCTTCCTGGCCTTCATGTCATTGGTGCTGGGAAAGTGATTCTGTGTCTGGTTGTAAAAATATTTTAATTTAAAAAACAACAACAAAAAACAATAATGAACAACTATTTAGAAGGTCACTCTTTTAAGGTGTAAAATTACTTTTTTTGCTTTGTGACTCTGGATGTTCTTGCTCAACGTTAGCTGAGCTTTATGACCTATATCCTGTCATGGTTTCAACCATTCCACCTGTCTTGTCACTATACAGTTGTTTGGTAATGAAGGAAAATTCATCACTTCTGACATGTGAATACAGTATATGAATCAATGATCTAAAATGTCCTATCATTAACAATTCTGCTCAGTTCTTACAAACCAACAACATTTCATGTTAATTTGCTCTCTCTTCTTACTGCTCCCCTTCATAGCAACATTGTGTTTTCTAGTAAGTTTTGCTCAAATCTTTCAAACTAACAACTGTGGCTTCCTTCATTGAGACAATCTTTCCCACGTTAGGCCTTCCTCAATTCCTCCTGCCCCCACCAAACTTTCCTCAGCAATATTGTCTTTTCTGATCAGTTCTGTTTTGTCCTTATATGTGAATCTTAGTATAGTCCCAACTCTGAACTACATAAATTCAGTTACTTATGGACTCCTAGTATCCCATTTCTCTGATGGCAGAAAGTGAGGAGGAATTAAAGAACCTTGTAATGAGGGTGAAAGAGGAGAGTGCAAAAAACGGTCTGAAACTCAACATCAAAAAAACTAAGATCATGGCCACTGGTCCCATCACCTCCTGGGAAATAGAAGGGGAAGATATGGAGGCAGTGTCAAATTTTATCTTCCTGGGCTCCATGATCACTGCAGATGGAGACAGCAGCCCTGAAATTAAAAGACGCCTTCTTCTTGGGAGGAAAGCGATGACAAATCTTGACAGCATGTTGAAAAGCAGAGACATCACCTTGCCAACAAAAGTCCAAATAGTCAAAGCTATGGTTTTTCCTGTCGTGATGTATGGAAGTGAGAGCTGGACCATAAAGAAAGCAGACCGCCGAAGAATTGATGCCTTTGAATTGTGGTGCTGGAGGAGGCTCTTGAGAATCCCCTGGACTGCAAGGAGAACAAACCTATCAGTTCTAAAGGAAATCAACCCTGAATGCTCACTGGAAGGACAGATCCTGAAGCTGAGGCTCCAGTACTTTGGCCATCTCATGAGAAGAAAAGAGTCCTTGGAAAAAACCTTGATGTTAGGAAGGTGTGACGGCAAGAGGAGAAGGGGACGACCGAGGATGAGATGGCTGGACAGTGTCTGCAAAGCAACCAACATGAACCTGACACAACTCCGGGAGGCAGTAGAAGACAGGAGGGCCTGGCGTGCTCTGGTCCATGGGGTCACGAAGAGTCGGACACGACTAAACGACTAAACACACACAGTATCCCATTATCTTTGTCCTTAAAAACACTATAGGTAGTGGTCCTTGTAAATCAAGAAAGACACTACATTGCAATTGAGGTGTGCAGAAGGAAGATCAAAAGGTAGTACAGTAGCTTGCCTAAGATTCTGGAATAGGCTAGAGTTCTTTTGTGGGGCAGTTTTGTATGCAGACAAAAGGTCCCAGATTTCTGTCTGTGGCATCAGTCCTTGGCTAGCAGGTGGTAAGAAGAAAATCAGTGGTGGACAGAACAGAGGATTTGGAACTAGAAGGGCCAGAATTCTGACTCTATCCAAGATCAGATCCACATGTTCACCTAGTGAATCTGTAGCTAACAGCAGCCATGAGTCTACACTGATCTTCTTAGTTGTTGTTTTCTATTTTGTAAGTGTCACCGTTCTCTCAGTTCTGCAGAATCTGAAAGGGACCCAGTACAGGGAAGCATCACCATCATCATCAATCATCATTAACATGATTATTTGTTCAAAGTGCTTCACATAGCCAGTAAACCTTTCAGCAGCCCTGCAAACCTAATCATATTTCAGGCTATTCTCCACAGACACATTATATCATATTATATGATTTCATTCTAATCTGGTTTATAGCGAAAAAATGGAAAGAATGCTTTGTTCATGCAGCAGTCAATCCATTGCTTCATTTATGAACCTGAAAACAATTGTGCCTAAATCATTCTGTGGATCACCCCTTTCCTTGATTCATGAATTAAAAATTAAGCAATGCTTTTGCCAAGATCACAAAACCTGGGAAAGGTTGTCACACAATTCATGATCCTTACCTGCTATGAGGCTGACAAAGACCCCTGCCTAATTCACAGAAGGGCACTGAAAACCATGACTTAGAAGGGCATTTGTTTAATTCATGTATTACACAAAGGCACCTTGCATTTCAGAAATAAAGCTGTTCTATTAATTCAGAGTAATGTGTGTGTTAATCTATTATAATACTTCATTCAGATTAAGTCCTGCATTATGAGATATGTGCATGTTTGTCTTGGGAGTTTGCTTCTTTGTGATCTGTCTGAGTCCATCAGTTATCTCAGGATAACAACATCCTGAATTCATTTTGGCATGTGATGTGGTCCTGTGATGAAGAGGTGAAGCAGAATTTTATGCAATTTGAAACAGATAATGATCCTAACCAGAGTTGTTGTTGTTTAGTCGTTTAGTCATGTCCGACTGTTTGTGACCCCATGGACCAGAGCACGCCAGGCCCTCCTGTCTTCCACTGCCTCCCGGAGTTGGGTCAAATTCATGTTGGTAGCTTCGATGACACTGTCCAACCATCTCATCCTCTGTTGTCCCCTTCTCCTCTTGCCTTCACACTTTCCCAACATCAAGGTCTTTTCCAGGGAGTCTTTTCTTCTCATGAGATGGCCAAAGTATTGGAGCCTCAGCTTCAGTATCTGTCCTTCCAGTGAGCAGAGTAGGGACTTTTAATTCAATCCTCTTAAATCATCTCTGTTTTGAAGCAAACATTCAATCAACACTACAGTCTCAAATGTTACAGTAGCACCACTGGAACCATCCACCCATCCACCCATCCATCCTGTAGGTTTGGGCTGAAATAGATGTACTCCTGCAACAGTGTTAGCAGGGATGGAACCTAGGTTTATACATCAATCACTTAAATATTAGAAATGGTGAAATTAACTTCTTACTATAAATGTTTCAACCTGAAAACTTTTAACTCATTAAATTAGCCTGATTCACATATTAATTAAAACATTCATTCTATACACTCTCTGATTAAGGTAGATGTTACTTCTCCCCAAAAGGAAAAGAATTTATATCTCCTTCCGAAAGCTAAATGCATACTCTGTAGTCCAGGGTCGGCCATGTAGATAAACTTTTTTTCAAACGAATGGAAGCCTTAGTGAACATAGTTAGGACTTACAAGAGTTATAGTCTAAGATCATCAGGAACCTCATTGCTGGTAATCATTATTCTATAAGGAACCAATTAAATATTTCCAGATGTCTTTTTTTAAGCAAGGAATTACACAAACTTTTGCCTGAAACAAAACCAAAACCAAACAAACAAACAAACAAACAAACAAACAAACAAACAAACAAACAAATAAATAAATAAATAAATAAATAAATAAATAAATAAATAAATAAATAAATAAATAATTGCCAGTTGAACAATAGACCTGCAGATCTTTAGGAGGGAAGAGCTCAATTTACATTATCCACAAAAAATATATATATTCTGCCCCCTACTCCCATTTGTGGGGCAATGCTTTTGAACTTTTTTGAATGCAAGAAGAATCCAAGCATTGTAATCACAGTATCTGTTCGGAATCAGTCAGGCTACATCTCTGAAGTCCATTTTTGTCAAGTCTGTCATGCTTTTTAAAACTATATATATAGTTTTAAAATATATATATTTCTATGCTAAAGAATGTTGTAGAATTTTAAATTTTAGTTAAACTCTTCTAGGTGCACAGCAGATGTGCTGGGACTTACAGAGCAGAATAGGTTCAAGTTTCCCCTTGAGTCGATCACGCCTTTCCTCTTATTAACAGGCACTTACAGTCTCTATAACTCACTCTGAGACGTTGGTAAGAGAAAGTATAAAAGGTTTCATTTACCTATAGTTGAACAGATCAAACAGTATACTGAACAAACATTAGTGCTTTGGAGCAACAGGCCCCAACAGAATCACTGCTGACTTCTTTCCCTCTCCGCTTTATTGTGAGGAAAGTGCTTTCTCCTTCCACTTTCTTCACAAAAAGTGGAGGAGGAAAGGAGGAATCAAAGCACTTTGATGATTCCTGCTTTCCCCCTCCACTTTTTGTGAAGAAAGTGGAGGGGCAAAAGCACCTTCCTCACAAGAAAATGGAGGGGGGAAGCAGGAATCAAAGTGCTTTGATCCCTTCCCCCCTCCTTACTTCCATGTATAAGACGACCTTCAATTTTTAATTTAAATATTTTAGACAAAAGTATCATCTTATACACGGAAAATATGGTAACTCCAACAAAGAATAGTGACCAAGACTGGCCGTAATGGTTCCCAGACTCAGGACTGCTGGTAGTGTAAGCTGTAAGTCCCAGGTGCCTTGAAAAATAGCACAGTCTTTGTTTCAGTGGCTTCTGTGCATCATAGTACAACTGCATTTTTAAGATGAAGCTTAAGCTGTTTAATATAAATACATTTTCCGAAGATAATGACAGACACTTTACACGTGGGAGTTGAAGATACTTGACTTAATATCTTCCTTCTGTATGAGCAAAACTCATGTTAACATTACTTTTTAAAACACTATTTTTCAACTTCCAATGTCAAGATTCTTTTATTCTGGCATTGGCCCAAGAAAGGAACAAATTCATGCTTTAATTTTACATGTTATTTCCCCACATGAAGTAGAGCCAGTGGGACAAGACATGAAAATGTCATCTAGTTAATTTGGATATATGGACAAGCAGTTCCCTCAGTACTCCTATAATGTTTAAAAGAAGGTAAAGCAACTGTTTCTAAAGAAATGTCTGCACTGCACAGTTACAAGTGTGTCTTCCCTGCTGCTCCTGTTCTTTTTATCCAATTTCTTTTTATAGTTCTTTTTTGGTGCAGTGCTGTTATATCAATCTGATACTATTTTAACTAGTGTAACACCATCCTAAGGCATGGTAGTGTTTAATGTTTGGTGAGGTACCTGCAATTCTGTGCTAGAGAACTCCAGTGCACCTGCCAGAGAATTAGAGTAGAGAATTCTAATACCTCACCAAGCTACATGTCCCAGAGCACCTTAGGGTAGAGTCATGACAGTTAAAAGGACATCACATTGATGCAACTGTGTAGTGCATCTATTTGTGTAACTGGTGTCATTGCATGAGTTCACAAATCTCTGCCCCAAAGAGAGAAGAGTATTGGAAGCAAGGGGAAGGGTGTATCTATTCATTTCAGCTATGCTGCAATGTCTGGTTTATTTCCATCAAGTTATAGGGTGCAATGGGTTGTGTCAAATGCTTTGTGAAAACTTCTGTGTCATCTTCTGAAAAGAGCAAGATACTCCATTTTACTTCCCACTGTGGCATATTTATGTGCCAAAGGCACATTTGTAAGAGCACTACATAGTCTGCTATGCCTCACCCATAAATATTCTCTCCTTCTTGCCAAAACCTGGCTCCACCAAAGTCACATGAGGGTCTTATACCTTCTGCCAGAAATGCCCATTATCATGGTGGTTTCATATCTATCAAAGATGCAGTCATACTCCATAATTTCATTTATAAACTGCCTACTGGGATAATTGAGTCTGCCCATCTCATTAAAAATGAAATATTGTGGGGTTTTTTAAAGGATAGATCTAAGTAGCTGGGCCCTAGGGAAATCAGGGAGGTGGAGGTAGTGCAGAGATGTGGGTGTGGTGCAGCAGTTATGTTAGTGCACACCTGTTCACTGATCCACAGCAGAGAAAACAAGGTAGCGAGCAGGATTTCCTATAACAGGGTAAATTGATGTGTGACCATAGAGACTAGAAATGGTGAGGGCTCATTTCGGAGTGGATAGAAGCACATGCCTTGCATTATGTTTCAAGAAGAAAGCCCTCCATTGTTTTCACAGTGAATAAAAATTTATATGAAAATGAACATGAATGTGTCTTTACCAGACCCTCTTTGAGGCAGTTTTGTTTATCTGAAGGAGACACAGGAACAGACAATTTGACAGTCTTAGAACCTAGGTTTTTTTACACCATGATCCCTGAGTGCTTTCACATAATAAGCTTGTTCTGATGTTTTTATCCCCTGACCGGATTGTCCCAAACCCCTACATTTAAAACACTGAGCAAAGTTGGAGCAACTAGCCTTTAAAGGATCTGACTTTTATATCAAATCCTGGAAATGAGGATGCTGGCAGTAGCAATCTTCCTAAAAATTGATACCAATTTGCAGCACTGCTTTCATAAGAGCATTTGGTCCTTGAGAACGTAAAACATTTCATTGCTAAGTTGGTCTGAGGCTGGTTATAATAAGATCTTGGTTTAAACATGACTTATTTTCTAGTCTGTTAAAGAGATTGCTAATGGAAATTTAGTAGGAATAAAATGTCACTCCAAAGTTGCCACTGCCAGAAGTGATATATATTTCCTAGTGAAATATCTGCAAGAAACATTTTAGTTCTGAAAAAAACATTGTTAGAACTTTCGTCTAGATAGGCGGGTAGAAATCTAACAAAATAAATAAAAATAAAATAAAACTACACTTCATCATCATCAGTTTTCAAGGAGGTATAACTATCTCAGTCAGTTTCAACATGGGTAACAAAAACAAAAACAAAAGACATGGGAAGCTGTGTCTGAGGAACTGGGTTATAACAAAGGCTCACTCTGAAACAAACCTGTTAGTTTTTAAGATGCTACAATGTTTTTATTTTTATGTTTGTTGTTCATTATAATCAGCATGCTTTTCCCCTAACATTAATGAGGAATTTCTGTTCAGGAAATGGGAAGTAATACACATTGTGAAGATGTCAGACAAAGACTGAAATCCTTAGCACAGTACGTTGCCCTAGAGGAAGCCCACTGAATCTGTACCAACGTGGTGAGTCAACTCCTCTATAAGTTCCATTGATTCAAATGCTAAAGTAACTGAAATCTACTATGCTGAAGTAAGAGGCAACCAGTGCATGCCTATTGCATCAATGGAACTTACAGAGGAGTTGACTTACCAAATCCTAATTGATTAAATGGGCCTATTCAAATGCAAGTTACTACTCTGAGCAAAACGATTTAAGCCAGCAACACAGTCCTAAGAACATTTATTTATTTATTTATTTATTTATTTATTTATTTATTTATTTTTAGCCCACCTTTCTCCTTTAAAGGACCCAAGGTAGCTTACAACATTAAAAAGACAATATTTAAAAGCTAAAAATAGTATATATACAAATATTTAAAACAAATTGAACAGGTATATTAAAATGGTAAATGAAGTAATTACTAAAATGGAAGTGGCGGAGATGGACATATTAACAGAAGCTTTGAAAGACAATTCAGTCCAAGAAGCAACTGAAAACTGGGACCCTATAAATAACTGGATCCATTCTATAACATGATAGCCAAATGTGATAGTTTTAATGTAATAACACTATAGTTAGATGTATTTGCAAAGGCTTTCATGGCCGGGATCTAATGGTTGTTGTGGGTTTTTTGGGCTCTTTGGCTGTGTTCTGAAGGTTGTTCTTCCTAACGTTTCGCCAGTCTCTGTGGGATCACTACACACAAAAGATCAGCTAATGACACCCATCAATCACAGTGACAGATAATCTCTGCTCCTTATCACAATAATACACCCACAACACTAATCACCCATCTCCAGAAAAGGACAAAAGCCTATCTCACAGCCATAAATACTCCACTCCCAAGCAAACTACACCTGAGCACAGAGTGCTGTCCTCTGAAGATGCCGGCCACAAAGACTGGCAAAACGTTAGGAAGAACAACCTTCAGAACACGGCCAAAGAGCCCGAAAAACCCACAACAACCAACTCTAGTTGGAATTATATAGGCAACTAACAGACACAAAAGTCTTTAATGTAATGATATGTTTAAGTACAGAAAATATGTGATAATGTATAGCATGATATATTCCCTATTATTCCGAGTTATTTCCCTTTACACTTGAAACAGTAAAGTAAAATAAAATAAAAGCAACAGAGCACAACCATCCAACTTGAAAAACCCCTCTCAGACTGCCAGTCATTAAGGAAAAGCTTGCAGAAGGACACCAAAAATGGGTTCCCGTGGGAGGGCATTCCAGAGTCTGTGAGTGGCAAGAGAGAAGGGCTTCTCCCGTGTCCCCACCAAGTGATGGGACTGAGAGAAAGGGCTCCCTTATGGTCTTAATGCCCAGGTAGGCTCATAGAGGGAGATGCAGTCTTTTAGATAGCTTGGACCCAAGCCATCTAGGGCTTTTTAGGTTGAAACCAACACTTTGAATTCTGTCTGCAAACAGACTGGCAGCCATTGGAGCTGTTTTAACAGGAGAGTTATATGTTTCCTTTAATCAGCCCCAATTAACAATCTAGTTGCAGCATTTTGGACCCTCTGAAGTGTCTGAACAAGTTCCAGAGGCAGCCCCATGTAGAGTGTGTTACAGTAATCCAGTCAACATATAACTAGAGCATGCATCATCTTGGCTGACCAGATCAGATCAGACCTCTCAAGAAATGGGTGCAGCTGGCACAAGGCACTCCTGGCCACTGCTGAAACCTGGGCATCCAGCCACAGAGATTAATCCAGGAGTTTACCAAAGCTTTACACCAGTAATTCCATCCAGCACAAACTCCATCCCTGTTTCTTGATGTGCCTTTTGACTGACCAGGAACACTTCTGTCTTGTCTGGATTACATTTCAGTTTATTCACCCTCATCCGATCCATTACTGATGCCAGATGTAAGTAATTTTGGGCTATTGTGTGTAAGGGCATATAGAATGGTAGAATCTCTCAATTGTCAGTGTACAAAGCAGGAGTGGGCGAAGTGCCACTCACATGTATCCCATCAAAAGAACTTTTGTGGTCCCTAAGGCCCTTCCAGAGTCCCCAGTTGATTTATTTAAAATATTATTTCTTGGAACAGAGGTTTTCACAGTATGGATCTTGGGGACCAACTCCTCACAACTCTCAAAATGGAAGTCCCTATGTGGAAAATTCCAGTTTTTTTTAAAAAAATTATGTTTTCAGTCATTTCTGGGCCTGGTGCTGCCTATAATGAAGCTATGGTAAAAACAGCTTCCACAATTACTGAGGTTACCAGCCGCAATTACAGAGCAAAGAGAGGCATGAAAAATACAGGGTTTTAATAGTGTCACTTCAGATACATAAAGCTCAGCCTAAAGATCTCTGATGACAACCTTTCACTTCAACTTAGAAGCTGAAAGCATACAAAACAAAGTTTAATTGTTCTCTTTTCTTTCTTATTTTCAACTACTGTGAAAGAAAATATTTTCTTACTTTTCACCAATGGGAATTGGCCATATCTTCATAAGAAACCATCCACAATGGCCTACGATCAATGTTCCCTCTAAGTTGCATGGGCATGTGGCTGCAGAGCACTGCATCGGTGCCATGCACCCACAGCCACTGTTGGCACTCATTTGGTTCCAATCACCCTCACCCAGGCCTGAAGGAATATTAGAAGGAATGTTGCCCAAGACATTTTGCTCTCTAGCTAAAAACTGGTTAGGTCTTGCTCTTTCATCAGTACTAGCAGGGGGATATCATCACCTAGTGCAAGACAGAGTGCAGAGAAGGCAGCATGGCTCGTGAAAAATTAGTTGTTTGTTTCCTAGCACCTGTTATCTGAGGCTACTGCCTAATGTTGCCAATAGTATGGTCGACCTTGAAAATAAGCTGTGACATAGTATTTGCAGAAAATGTCTGGTTCTGGAGGTAGTGATGGCGACTGCCAAAAAAATACTGGGAACAGCTTTCTTTGCACATCTATTTCATAACCATGGGGGGGGGAGGGGGGAGAGAGAATGAAAAAAAAGGCAAGTCCAGTTCTCACAAACGTATTTTACTGTCCAGGAATGGGACAATGGGGTGAAAGGTCTATACAATCTGAAGGGAAGCCAGAGTATTTCCACCACTGACTTATGTCTGATCCTACAACATCTGTTAAAGCACTTTATGCTTTGATCTATTATAAACTGGCATTTGATAGTATCTCCCAGGATAGCTTATGGGCAAAACACAAGGCTTACTCATTGGATCAGTGACAATTTATACTAATTTGTATAATATATGCTATAAGAAAGCAGCTGGTTAAATCTTTTCATGAATCATATTAGTAAGACTAGACATTTATCTTGTAATGAGGTTGAAAATCTTTTGTTACTGAATATCTTAGTTGTTTTTGGTGCTTGTAAATTGCATCTGCTTTGCCTGTATTCTTGCTGACTGGTCTAAGATTATTAACAATAAGGATTGGTTGACTGAGACCACAAAAAGTGGGGTGAGGGAGCTCATTTTGTTTGGCACTGCGATTGTATAATTCTTATTTTTCATCTGATACAAATGAATATGTTCCTACTAGTGGCTTTACGTTTCATATCCTTTCAGAATTTGGAAAAAATATCTTCTTTCCTTTTTTTGGGGGGGGGGGGGGGGAAACACAACAAATCCCAAATTCAGCAGCCAATTTCTGTGCCGCCTCAGAATTTCTAGGACTTCTTGTATTCCAGCAGACCTATTTTCAAAGGTCTGCTCCTTATGTATGTTCATTGCCATCTCCCATGTCCAAGCCACGAGACAGGCAAATGATGCCCTGTCAAAAGCAATGCTGCTGCTCACCTCCAAAATTTTCAATTACTTGGCTTGGGGTACACATTCATTGACCTCGTAATGACTAGCTGTCTTCTGAGCAGAGTGCCATTCAGACACACACACACACACACATTCATCCTTGGTTTGGAATTTAAGTGAGGTTTTCAGTCTCGGTGATCAGCATTCAGCAGAACAGGTTTTCCCCAGCCAATGGCCTTAGAGATGCATGGGAAAAAGTTATTTAATGTTAAACTCCTTTCTCTTGCTGAAACTCTGGTTGATTGCTATGAAACTATGTGAACTACAAAGCCAGCTGCTTTGCAGGTGTGTGCACAGAAGTTCATTAGTGTTAGCCCTGTACTCTTGATGAAACTCTCATTGATTCCTCTGAACTATGTGACCCACCCAACCAAGCAGCCTTTTGTTTGGTGACTTACTTATCTCTTGGAGTCAATTCTCTCAATTGCTTCTTGCAGGTGTTTTATATGGTTTCTATTCCTCATTCAATTCTCTTGTTCCCAGGTGATTTCTTTTTTAAAGAGGTAAGACATTTGGATATGCTAGTGGCTTTGCAAAAGACCACACCTACCATTTCTGAAAAAGGAGAATTCCGTTATTCTATAACAACATGTAATTTATTTTAAACAAATAATATTTTAAACATTCCAGTTTGGCATCCTCTGAGTAACAATTTGATAAAGGTCATAAACTATGCTTGTGGCTCTTCCTGAGCTTCTTTCAATTCGGTGTTTCCAGAGGCCTGGACATACAACTCTTATCTGCCCCAGCTAGTATGACCAGTTTCCAGCAATGATGGATGTATATTCCAAAATATCTGGAGACTACTGACTATGCTGGCTAAGAGATTCTGTAAAAGGGATTTTTTCCATGCTCTGTTACAAACTCATTAGCTTGTCTGGGTTGGTATTGATTATCTCTGTACAGTGGTGCCTCGCTTAACGAGTGCACCGTATAGCGATGTTTCCGTATAGCGATCCCTTTTTCGGGATCGCTATACGGAAACATACCCGATCTTCGCAATGGGGAAAACCCGCATTGCGAAGATCGGGTATTGCGGCAGCCATTTTGGAGCCGCCGAACAGCTGATCGGCAGTTCCAAAATGGCCGCCGGAAGCCCGGAAATGGCTGCCGGCAGCCGTTTTCGCGCCCTGCCCTCGCTTAGCGAAGGCGCGAAAATGGCTGCCGGCACCTGGAATCCTCGCTGAACGGGTAAGTAACGAAGGTATTGGAACGCATTAAACGAAGTTTTATGCGTTCCAATACCTTTCCCCTACCCGTTTAGCGATGATTCCGTATAGCGAGGGTTAATCCGGAACGGATTAACCTCGCTATACGGGGCACCACTGTACTACAAATCTTCATACTCATTTAGCATTAAAATGTGAAATAGGAAGCATTGAATGCCCATGGTGTGGCAGGATATTCACCATTGCAGCTGCTGTATGTTTGAGGTAGTCTTGGAAACACAAAGTCCAGTTTACCTTAGTGGGGAGATGGAGCATTCACCCTGCTCATGAATATTTATGTTGAGATTTGCATGCACCAATAGGAGTTGTTGGGGGTGGAGTTAAGTGAAAAAAAAAAGAAGAGGGGAGAGATTAGAAGAAATGGAGGTTTTAGTTGAGAGTTAACGTCTTTGACTGGACATTTTATCACTTGTAACAATAAACAATTTGTACTTGGTTTTTAAATGATTCATTGCCCGGACCTCTGTCATTAATAGTGAACAAAGTTGATGTAATCAACTGGTGGCATCGGAATGACACATAGCATGCACCTTTGTTTGGTGAAACAACCAAAGGCCATGTGGAAATATGACAGGAACCAACGGACAGTTTCAGTTCCTCACAATACCCAGACCCACAGCTATGTTGGGTGATGTGGGCAACCCTGGAAAGTTTAAATAGCAATTGGGCTAACACATGCATCTATTGGTCAACGAGAACCTAAGAATTGTGGCAGCACTCGTCTAGTCAGATCCTAAGAATGCCAGATTCTAACACCAGCTATGATGATAGAACAATTAATGTAGCAACAATATTATGATGTTTGAGGTCCAGAATGTGTTAATGAAAAAAAAAATCCATAGCTCTGTACGTGATGAAAAGGAAGGTTTGTGTGTACTTTATTATGTTGCCTCAGTGCAATTGCAGATTGATTTCTGACCTTTTGTTTACTTAGCCTTTGCTTCCTTTCCCAAAAAAAAAATGAATGAAAGCTGCTTCTCTTTTTAAGCTGCCATTTCTCGGGGTGGTGGTGGTGGTGGTGGTGGGGATAAGGAAGTTTAAAAGCATCATTTGTGTTCAAGCCACTTGCCAAAATTCAGGCAGATGGTGTTTTAGTGGCCTTGTGGACATGCTGTCTCATTTCTGTATTTGTAAACAGGGCCCTTTCCCTGTGCCATTTAAAGTACAAAACGATAATTAAGAGTGTTTGAGGATGTTCCAGATGGATTCAGAAAGTGTCCCAGGGGGTCATCTGACATTTTGACTCTCTTAAAATTTTCAGCTTGGCAGGCAAATCTTGACTTCAGGGGTCATTTAAATAAACAAGAAAAAGAAAATCAATAAATCCTAAAAGCCACTTCACCTGAACCAAATTTCATAAAAAGCAGAGGTAAAGGCAGGCAATGACTGCAACAGGTGGCATAATTCACTATAAAAATGGGTTTGCAGGCTGATGATGAGTGCTGAAGAGCTATCATATTCATGGCACATTGATGGACAATATTCTGATAACTGCTTCATCAAAAGCTGGATCTTTGCAGAGAAACAAATACTGTAGTAACTTTTACTGCCGTTGTTTGGATTTCTGCAGGAAATAGTTACCACTGAGTTGCTGAATATTCACCCGTTTTTATGTTGGCCTTGAAAATTGCTGCTGCCCCGGGACAGAACTATTGATTGGCAAACTGTCTCCACTGTAATTCATCATTTGCACATGAAGGGTGCACATTCTACTGCTTGCTCATGCAATAACCTGTTTCATGTGTAGTTTGGCATTTGAGACACTTGTGTAAGGAAATATCCAGTACTTCCTTATGCAGGCAGAAGCAGTGTTGATTGGAACAGGTGTTCATGCAATGGAGAGCAAGTGGAAGAATGCCAGTTGAGCATTATGTTCACTGATATTAAAGAGTATACAGCTTGCTGTTCTTCTGTCCAATGTAGTAAACCTCACTGAATGTTCTCTATCAATATGAGATTTCACAATATTTTGAGCCTTGTGCTAACCAAGTATATTCTGGGGATGCGGCATATATAGCATGGTGTTCTTCTTCATATATACATTGCAGCATCGTGCATCACTATGCATCTTCCTCTCAATGGTTTTTGCTGGATGTGTTTTGCTCCAATTGGAATAAAATATTGATTAGCCACACTTTAAAAAGCAAAAGGCTCTGATTTACCATAAATGTCTCTCTGTTTTGTACATCCCATCAGCATTCTCACAGAATATTAACTATTCTGATGTGGTCATATCTTACCTGTACAATGTGTCCAGTTCTGGGCACCACATGTGAAGAAGACTGACAACGTTGAAGGTAACCAAGGTAGTGACGGGTCTGGAAACCAAGTCCTATGAAGAAGGGTTCTGGCTGCTCGATTTGTTTAGCTCAAGAAGGAACTATTAAGAGGTGATTTGCTAGCCATCTTCAAAGACGTAAAGAGCAGTCCTAAGACAGGATAACCTGAACTATTAAATTACAAGAAAGCAGACTTCAGCTAAACATTAGGAGGACCTGCCAGATGATAAGAGCTGTCTAGTTGTAGAACGGACTGTCAGGGAAGTGGGTGAATATTTGTTATGTCAAGGTTTTTTGAAGATAGGTTGGATGACCATCTGTCAAGAATGCTTTAACTGGGATTTCCAGTATTAGCAGGGATTGGGACAGTGTCCTGTTTATCCCACACCACCTAAACTATGGTGATATATCCAAGCTTTTCCCCATAATCACTTATTATACAAAGAGAATATGTATGCCAGCAGGGCGTAGTAAGTGGTAGTTTTGCTAGAAAATGGCAAGAATCCTATTGGAATTCCCATAAGGTTTGCCTAGCTTTCTGTGGCTAATTTTGACTAATTGATGAGCTGCATGGGTGAATCCTTGCTGTGTGCTTGGTCACATACCCAGACACACAAGCAAGATATTGCGATTAGGCATCCAGTTTCGAGAGATTATGGTAACGTGCTCTGAATAGAGGACTTGGAACAGCGTCTACTGTGGCTGAGAAGGCCAATTTGGGAGTGACAATCCCTTCCACACTGAAGAAAAATACAATCTGTCCCCTGTCCAGCTCCCTGATTTTGCTGCTTTCAGGACTGCCTCTTTGCCTCGGCCTGCTGGACAAAAGGGTCTCTTCAAAATGGGAGAGGCCATGATGCACTGCCTGCCTTCAGGCTGAACGCTCAGATGTCAAGGTTTCCCATCTGTTGAGGTCCATTCCTAAGGCCTTCAGATCCCGCTTGCAGATGTCCTTGTATCGCAGTTGTGGTCTCCCTCTCGGGCGATTTCCCTGCACTAATTCTCCATAAAAGAGATCTTTTGGAATCCAACCATCAGCCATTCTCATGACATGTCTGAGCCAACGTAGACATCACTGTTTCAGTTATGTATATATGCTAAACATTCCAGCTCGTTCTAGAGCTACTCCTGCCAGGTGATACCAAAAATGCATCAGAGACAACACATAAGAAATATGTTCAGCTTCCTCTCTTGCCGTACAGAAAGGGTCCAGGACTCACTGCAGTACGGGAGTGTACTCAGGACACAGGCTCTATAGACCTGGATCTTGGTATATGCTGTCAGCTTCTTATTAAGCCATACTCTCTTTGTGAGTCTTGAGAACATGGTAGCTGCTTTGCCAATGCGTTTATCCCACTCGATATCTAGGGAGATAGTGTTTGAGATTGTTGAGCCAAGGTACACAAAGTCATGAACAACCTTCAATTCTTGTGTGGAGATGGTAATAAAGGGAAATGAGTCCACGTCCTGGCCCATGATTTGTATTTTCTTCAGGCTGATTGTTAGTCCAAAATCTTGGCAGGCCTTGCTAAAACGATTCATAAGTTGTTGGAGGTCTTCAGCAGAATAGGCAACAACAGCTGCGTCATTGGCAAAGAGAAAGACCTGTACACATTTCAGATGGACTTTGGTCTTCACTCTCAATCTAGAGAGATTAAAGAGCTTCCCAGCTGATCTAGTCTGGAGACAGACACCTTCTGTTCCAAAGGCGTGCTTCAGCATGACAGCAAAAAAGATCCCGAACAGAATCAGTGCAAGGACACAGCCCTGTTTCACTCCTCTTTGGATGTGAAAGGAATCTGATGTTGAGCCATCAAAAACTACAGTGCCCTTCATTTCTTCATGAAAGGACCTGATGATGTTAAGGAGTCAAGGTGGACATCCAATCTTGGGAAGTATTTTAAAAAGGCCATCCCTGCTAACCAAATCAAAGGCCTTTGTAAGATCTACGAAGGCCACAAAGAGTGGCTGTTATTGTTCCCTACATTTCTCCTGCAACTGTCTGAGGGAAAATATCATTCCAGTGGTGGATCTATGAGCTCGAAATCCACACTGTGATTCTGGATAGGCTCTGTCTGCAAGCACCTGGAGTCTCTTCAGCACAACACAGGCAAGCAGCTTCCCTACAATGCTGAGAAGAGAGATGCCACTGTAGTTATTGCAGTCACCCCTGTCTCATTTGGTCTTATACAATGTGACAATGTTTGCATCCTTCATGTCCTGTGGTACTCAACCTTCCCTCCAGCAAAGACAAAATATTTCATACAGCTTGATGGTGATCTTTTTACAGCATTTCAGCACTTTAACAGGGATATTATCCTTCCCAGAGGCAAGGAAATCCAAAGCTGCTTTTATTTCTGCTAAAGTTGGTTCACTGTCCAACTCTTCCAAGAAAGGCAGGCACTCTATGTTATTTAATGCCCCTTTGGTTACCACATCATCTTTGGAATATACTGTAGCTCAGAGTAGTGCTGCACCCAGCATTCCATCTGCTGTGCTCGATCCTGGATGATCATGCCTATAGCAGACCTCAAAGGAGCAGATTTCTTCTGTATTGGACCTAAAGCCTCCTTGATGATGTCATACATTCCCGTGATGTTACCCGTGTCCGCTGCTATCTGTATTTGAGAGCAGAGCTGAAGATCTAATATAAGCATGAACAATGGGCTGAAAACAACAGAATAAAATTTAACATGGATCAATGCAAAGTTCTATACCTTGGGATGGGGGTGGGAAACAAATGCACGGTTACAACTTGGCTACAAGTGAGAAGGATATTGGAACTGGTGCTGGTCTCAAACGGAATATGAGATAGTGTGATATGGCTACAAAAAAGACAAACGCTATTTTAGGATACATTAACAGTAATATAGTCTCCAAATCCCATGAAGTACTAGTTCCCCTCTATTCAGCACTTGTTAGCCCTCATCTAGAATACTGTGTCCAGTTCTTGACATTGCACTTTAAGAAGGATGCTGACAAATTGGAACAAGTTCAGAAGAGGCAGGGATGATCAGGAGACTGGAAACCCAAGCCCTTTGAGGAAAGAGTGAAAGAACTGGGCATGTTTAACCTTTAGAAAAGAAGACTGAAGGGAGATATGATAGCACTTTTCAAAGACTTTGCCATGCAAAGAAGGGGCAAGATTTGTTCTTGATCATCACACAGTGCAAGACACATAATAATAGGTTCAAAGTTATAGGAAGCCAGGTTTCAGTTAAATATCAGGAAAAATGTCCTAGCTGTGAGAGCAGCATGACAATGGACCAATTATCTTGGGAACTGGTTAGGATTCTGATGCTGGAGGCATTCAAGACAAAATTAGACAACCATCTGTCAAATATATTTTGATCTGGATTCCTTCATTGAGCAGAGGGGTGGACTCAGTGGCTTGATAGGCCCCTGCCAAATCCAACTATGAATATAGTTACCGTTTAAGTGGTAATGATGCATTATTCCAGTTTACTGAACAAGGGAGTTGCTTTCCCTTGGGTCGTTATCCACTCTTGTCCAAAGAGGCAAGCAACTGCATTCATTTGTACCCCCTTTTTTTCTTTCTAGTTTTTCTAGTGATAGAAGAGAACAAATATTTGCTAGGGGCATTTCAATCAAGAAGTTGCATAACTACAGCTGCTATACATCCTCCCCCACTCTCTGTGTCTTTTTTCTCTCTCTTGTAGTCTCCGTTTAATTTTTATGTCTGAATTATGAAATGACATCTCCAGCAGCCACTGCCAAGAGTTAGGCATATTAATATTGATATTGGAAGGACCGGCACCATGGCAGTAGGATGATTTAGGGATGAAAATTATCAGGGACTGCACTGGAGTAAATAAATTCATTGGGGAATTTATTCTCTCTTTCATCTAGCCTTTCTCCCCCCTTAAGCAGAATTAATAATAAAATAAGCAAATCAACAATCTCAAAGCTGCTGACTCAGTCAGTTTGCAACACTTCCTTTTTCTTTGGCTGCTTTGTGGTTTTCTTTCATGCCTCTGTATACAGGAAGATGGAGGAACTTAGCATCATGGGAAGTAGGAACAGGATCTTTCTGTGTCATATCTTCACAGGAGCCAGAATGCATGATGTTTTTCTCCTTCAGGTAAAGAAGCTTCTGCTCAGCCTGTTCTATATACAGAAAGTGACCCAATTGGCAGCTGAATCTTACTTCCAGTACTGGTAATAGGGCAATTTTCTCCAGTATTCCCCACTTCATTGAAATGTGAGCTAACAGAGGGCCAAATTCTTTGAAATCTGAGCTTCATATTTAGAAGCACTGCTTCCTTGAGAGATAATGGATACTTGTTTATCCTGCCACAAGGGTTTTGCACCTCTTCAACTTGCACATTAGCTTGCATTCATTGGTGATATGGGGCAGTTTAATCCAAATTACAACAACAGACTTCATTTGCAAGTTGAACACGTAGACAGGGCAGCTGTAAATTAATGCCTTGCTAGAGGGTTAGCACTTTATTATCTTTTGATTTAAAAGCTGGTGTTACCCTCAGTTTGGCCATTTGTGGACTTTGAACAAGCAACATGGAATGCAATGTTGATGAAGGGGCAGAGGGATGTTGCCACAGGCCTGCATCTTATGAAGTTCTGCAACATCTCCACTAAAGATGGGGACGAATCATCATTTTGGCAATTTGTCCTACTTCATGATCCGTCAAAGTTGATGAAGCACAAAACTCCCCCCATGAACCGACAGAGCACAAATTTATTTGTCAATTTGTGGGAGGCCAAAGGCTGTCTAAAAACTAATAATAAAAAGCTGGCCTCCCTGCCACTGCTGCTTAGGCAGGCTAAGGGAATCCAGGCTGCCCTTTGCAAAGATGGAGGCTGCAGCTTCCCTACTCTAAATGAAGCTGCAGCCACCATCTTTGCAAAGGGCATCCAGTGTCCCTTGCTGCAGGCCGTGGCTGCGGAGGCCACAACAGTGAGCGGCAATGGGTGACAGCAGTGCCGGATGGTGGTAGCGGCTAAGGTGGGAAGAGGAAGGGGGCGGGGGATAGGCTGTGGGTGTGGCTGGCTGTGGGGTTGGGTGGCTGCCTATTGGAAGACAGAATGGGAAAGCCATAGGAAGAAAGGGAAGGCTAGCCTTTCCCTCTCTCCGTATGGAGGACAAATAAAAATGGGGAAATATTCAACCCTTCGTATTTGCCAGAGTCTCTGGAACTGATGAATACAAACGGAGGAATATTTAACGAATCAGCAGTTTCTTACAAATATTGTGATCTTTTTTTAAATTTGTCTCCATGTCTAATCCACTCATTTATTTCTTTGCTGCTTACATTAAGTAGGAGGAATGTACGCCTTGTTGCTCTTTTTGCCTACTGGCTTTTCATTTCCCTAGATAGCTCATGATACACATTCAAAACACATTCAAGGCATGCATTGGTGTTTATATGGGTCCAAAGCATGGGATATGTGACTATGAACGTTCAGCACTGAAAGAAAGCCAATCTAGGTTCTTACAATGCTGCAAGAAAGGAAAGTATATGAGTATCTAAGACAAGCACATCAAGGGTTACGCAAGAGTGAGAAATAAAATTGCATGCTGCAAGAAGTTCAGATAGAAACACTTCCTACCTTCTGTTGAAATCAGCAAGTCTTACTCCAGCATAGCTCTGTAGAACACGGTAATCCTTATCTCATTGTTGTAAGCATTTTTTGCAGTACTTTGTCCTTGAGAACCAACACATTTTCCAGGAAAATGGAAAAGGGGGAGAGTTATGACAATTTGAATTCTCTTTCCCCTACATAGGGACCTGTTGCTTTAGAATCTCAAAAAATATGCATTTATCCACTCCCTGTTTGTCACCTGCTCTCTGCAGAGTGACATACCCAACCACCTATACATTTGTGCTGCTAGTTTTGCTAGAGACAACCACCACAAAATCTTTTTCAATATTTGGGATTGCCTCTGTTAAATGTGCAATCCGTCCAATGACACCTTGACCCTGCTGGTTTCATTTAAGATAACATAAAACTTGGGTTTATTTAATTTGTTAGTGGCATGTGGTTGTAATAACTTGATTGAGTGCTAAGACAACTTAATAAAACTAATTTAAAAGCACATGATAAGGAGAGTTCATTTTGAAAAAAAGAGAAAAGAAATGTGAGTTAGTTTGAAATAATAAGTAGGTAAAGAGAAGAGAAAGGTAATAACAGGGGGAAAATTACTTTCAACTTAATGAACATAATGGCTAGAATCCTGCTGGTGTAAGTTGTGCCATGGTGAGGTCAGCAGCCACTGCCTTTTCAGGGAAACTCAATGTTCTGGGCATTTCTAGAGATCTCTTTTGTCCCAGTAAGCCTTTGGGAGCTGCAGAGAGGGGTAGGGAATGATTTAAAGCTGAAAAATCTCCAAGAGCTGACTGGCAGTGGCAATTTCTTGACTTGAAATTGTTCCCTATCCCATTCCAAGGTTCCTTTCTGAAAATGTTCTAGTACAAAGAGGATCCCTAGGGATCCTTGGAACCAGGTTGATAGGAAGAATGGGAAGCATTTAATTTTGCCACCATGTGATCACAGCCAATGACATCACCAGAAATTCACAGAGAAACTTAAGCCAACTTCTGACTGTCACTTCTTCATCACACATACACACCCACCCACTAAACAGACCACTCCTCTATACCATGCATAAACCTAGTTGCATTTAAAGGGATTGCCAGGTCCACTGTCAAAAACAGCTGCTGCTTCCCTCATGTCTCCCATCCCTTAGAGCAGTGGTTCTTAACCTTTGTTACTTGGATGCTTTTGAACTGCAACTCCCAGAAACCCCAGTCAAGACAGCTGGTGGTGAAGGCTTCTGGGAGTTGCAGTCCAAAACTCCTGAGTAACCCAAGGTTAAGAACCAGTGCCTTAGAGCCTCACCAATCAATCAGTATTCAGTACCATAAATGAGCATTCCAACATGCACCTATCAATCACTCCATCACTTTTTCCACGCAGCCAGTCCCAGCATGCATCCATCCATATACCCAGCAACAGACCAACACTCTAAATTACATTTATACATAACCTTCTCCAATACTGGAATCACTAGCCACTGCTTTATGAGAAACCCTCCTAAGTCTCCTTGAGCTCTCAGGCATTCTGCCCACTTTCTCAACATGGACAGTCAGGGCATTTCTGTCTCTGCTACTGTTTCCATAGATTTCCCCCCTTTTCCCCATCTTGATTTCCTTTAACCCCAATTCTGTTTCCATAATGAGACTCTGCTAATTCATGCTGAGAGCTTATGAGTTTTCTTTAAGCACAGGAAGAGGTCAGGGAGAAATGGCTGTGAGTACTTCCCTTTCTTCCCCCTGCTGCTGCTGCTCAGAAGGTCTGATCAATTTGCTTTCCTGTTGCTGTCGTATAATTTTCCAGATAAATTAACAGCAGTGCCTCGGCTGGGGCTTTGGAAGAAAGAAGCTGATTGGAGTGAGGGGGGTGGGGGTCAGAGGGAGAAAAGCAGGGCACCAGCATAAGGAGGAGGGAGAACAGACTGCCCAGAAAGGTCCGCTGATGCAAATGCCAGCATCTTTGTCACAGCATGGCAGAGGCCAACCATTTCTACCATGTGACTGGGAAGGGAAAAGCAAATTAAGCCATTATTAAATAAAGTCAACCAATTGGCACCTCACTGTGTGTCTTGAGCAGATCTGTCATTTTCCTTTATTAATTGAAGGAATCGCTTTCAGGAGAGCCCTTTAAAGCATGTTTACTTAGTTGCACAAAAGGCCGGGTCCTTTAGCAAGAAGCCTGCCATCATCATTATTTGGAGTAATCCAATAATAACAATATCACCCAGTATTCTTCTATTCTTTATGACAGTTCTTCTGGAGGTATGTTTTTACGATGATGATAATGATGATGATGTTTATTATTGTTGCTGCAAAGAAGGCATACCTGTCGTGCTGGGCTCTAATTACCATACTTATGAGGGCTATGTATTCGTAGGCATGAATTTATTTGTCAGCAGTTACCCTTCTGCTGATTTTGTGGCTGTTTTGTCTCAGTGACTGTGATAAGGAGCCGTTCTGCAGACTGAAAAGCCAGTTACAGTACTATTAACATTTTGGGTTGTTGTTGACAGCACTTGCTGGGATTAAAACTAAGCTCCCTTTTAGGAGAAGCCAGTTTAGCTGCCAAATGTCTGTCTGTGTAAAAAGATGCTTCTGTGTTGAAGGAAGGACAGGCTGGGGACCAATCTCGACAACCTTGGCAGGACTTTCGACAGTCTGGGACAAGCCACCAAGAAAGGAGACCCTTATGTCCCCACTAGATATGCCTGTCCACGGGACAAAGAGACAAGCCTCTGCTGAAGACAACAAAGTCAAGGAAACTGCACAGAGAAGAAAACAGGTCTTCCTGTAGGCAGATCACAAGTCATATGTGCCCACACTTATTTTGGTGCATTGTCTTAACCCATGCTTTGAGTTGTGCCCCAAAAGTGGATAAACAGCCCAACGCTGAAGATGAGGGTAAATGATAGGTTCTCTGTTCCCCCCTTACACACCAGTTAATTTTGAACTCATGTGGTCTTGTATTTAGTGTACTGGATTAGGACCATATGCAGGTTCAAATCATAACCTATGTCACAAGACCACTATAAGAACATGAGACAGTCACCATTTCCCATCTTAATATACTTTATAGAACTGATTTGAGAACAAAATAGAGGGGACCAAATGCACTGTGGAGAAGGAGTGGGATACACATATGTATGTGTATACACACACACACACACACAGAGAGAGAGAGAGAGACAAGCATACAGTTCACACATACCACCATATGAGTATTTTGCAGGTGTTGCATAACAGTCTCACTTGTCTGTCAGAGTTCTTTTGAATTAGACTCTGTTATGTCATTTAAATTATCTGATGAAGCAGCTCAGGCAGAAACCATCAGCCTGGCTCATTGTTCAGCAAGCACCCAAGTTTTGCTTTGGAGAATTATGGAGAATCATTCCCAGTTATCAAAGATCTTTGCCCTTTTATCCACACTGCGCTCTTGGAATGATGACAGCCACAAAATAGACTGAATGGTAGGGCATGTGTTAGCACCTTGTAGAAAAGCTATGCTCTGGAGCCCTTCCAAGTTACAGAAGTGTCAGCAAAAATGTGAAGCAAATGTCATCACGGAAAAGAAGGTGCCTCATGCAATTGGACAATATCCTATAAGAAAACGCAGAATGCAGAAGGTGGAGTAAGAAATAGAGATGAGCACAAATCAGAAAAAAAATGTGATTAATTTTAATTCATGATTTGTCAAGGTCAACAAATCACAAATTATGAATTTATGATATTTTCTGATGAATCAATAAATCAATTCGGTTTTGAATTTAAAACCCTATAAAAAGACTGCAAGCACCTAGACACATCAAATTCATAGGGAAGCTTCCCCTAACCCTCTTATACAAGCCCTGCAAGTTTTGTGAAGTTTTGGCTTCATAGATCTGAGTTATACACCCACAAAAAGGCTCCCCCAGGAAAGTTCTCATCAGGCATCTAGAGACACCAAATCACATAGAAGTTTCTTCTGTCTCTCCTCTCCAGGTCTGGGAAAGACATCCAAATTATACACACCCAAACTGGGTCACCCCAGGAAAGTGCCCTTTAGCAGCTGGCTTGAGGAAACCAAACTTGGCTTAGAAACCAAGCTTCACCAAACTTGGAGGGATTGTAGAAGAGAGTCATTGGAAGCTTCTCTGTAATTTTGGTGTCCATAGATGCCTGGGGAGAACTTTTTTTGGGGGGGGGCTCTTTGTGGGTATATAACCTGGACATCTGAAACCAAATCTTTACTGAACATGGAGGGACTGTAGAGGAGAGTCAGAGGAAGCTTTCCTGCAAGTTCAGTATCTCAGAAATTCATTGATTCATTCTTGTTGGGAGCATCAATTTGTACAAATATGAATTGATGAAGTCGCGATTTTTTGAATGAATTTGGTGATTCATTTTTTAAATTCATGCCCATATCCAGTCAGAAACATTGTAAAGCCCTACTGAGACATTCTAAATAGACACACAGGGAGGGGAACATGTTAGTCCTCCTGCCCCTCCCTTGTTGCTCTGGAGGGGAGAGATTCCCCTATCAGTGCATGCTGTCAACATGAGCCAGTATCCCTTCCTGACTAGAGGTGGACATAAATTAAAAAATGAATTTCAAAATTAATTAAAAATCTCTAATTTGTTGATTTATATTCTTCCAAATCCAAGCCATCAAGAAAAATGAATCGATGTATTTTTAGCAATTTTGGATTTGTCATTTCTTTGGGCTGCATCATGCTCCAGCACCTAGAGAAACTAATAAAGCAGAGTAGCTTCCCCTGACTCTCCTCTTGCCAAGTTTTGTGAGGACTGGGTTTTTCCAAAGCCAGTAGCTAAAGGACACTTTCTTGGGCAGGGGTGGGGGAACTTTGTGGTATATAATGTAAATGTCTCAAAGCAAACATCACCATGCTTCTCTGCAATTTTGGTGTCTCTAGGCACCTGGGGGGGCATTTTATAGCATTTTAAAGGTAAAATGAATCAACAAATTGATTCATCAAATTGTCAGAAAAAAATCATGAATTCATTATTCATGATTTATCAACCTTGATGAATCACAAATCGAAACAAATCACATATTTTTCTGATTTGTGCCCATCTCTGTTCCTGAAGCATGGCACGTGCAGCAAACACCGAAGAACTGAGTGACAGATTTTTAAAAAGACATGAAGTATACATCTGATGTTTCCCATTTTAACAAGTCCATGCAATAAGGAAGTCACTATTAGTGCTACAAGGACAGTGTAACAAATGGAGGCTTCCCTGAAAACACTAAGTAACAAAACCAAATGTTATAGTTTGGCATTCAGAAGCTGTCAACTGACAATTTGAATATGTTCCATATATTTTCAAGCTAGATCTGATTTTTTTTGTTGCTATTGTTGCTCATTAAAAGAAACCAGCATCTTGCTCTTGGTGTTTTTCGCTCAGTGAAATCAGGGACTATGGATTCAAAGGGATGGGGAGAGAAAATTATGTCAGCATCCAGACTGAATCAACTTGAAAGCTTAAAACTTATTTGTATGGGTATAGGATACTGCCTTCTCAGTCTCCCTGACTCCTTCACTTGTCCCACCATCATCAGCTGCTTTTTTCCTCTTGAAAGCCTGCTGGTCTCTGCAAATGGAGCCTCATTCTGAGTCCCCACCAGCCATTCTCGCCAGAGCACAGGTCTCCCTCTTCTTAGCACAGTGCTCTCATTCACCATCAGAGGAACCATGCTTGCCTGGCAAGCTACCTACCTAACTCTACTTTTACTTACCTGACTAGACAAGGATGAAGCAGAGATGCCTAGTGGGTTGAGCCATGGGTACACTGACTCATAATCAGAAGGTTTTCTGGCATCTGGCACTCCTTGCTGTCTTCTCATTTTTTGCCTCCTGCTCTTTAGCTGCCTCTTCTTGCCAGCTTTTTCTGCCTCCTGCTGCAACCTCGCCTTTTCCTTGGATGCAGCCATTCAAGCCTGGACCAACAGCTCAGCTTCTGCTGTTTAGCATGCTGATCTCAGTCACTATTGGGAAGGGGGCTGTATATACCTAGCAAGAGTATTGCTCCTTACAATAAACTGCCATGGTGCAGTGGTTAAACTGCAGTACTGCAGCCAAAACTCTGCTCACAACCCCGGTTCAAACCCAAGTAGCCAAGTTCAGATTCAGTCAGCCTTCCATCCTTCCAAGGTTAGTAAACTGAGTACCCAGTTTGCTGGAGGGGCAATGTGTAGCCTGCATAAATAAATTGTAAACTGCCCAGAAACTGTTTTAAGCACTGTAGGGCAGTATATAAGCAGGCCATTTTGCCTTCTGTTGGTTAGCATGCTGATCCTACTCACTATTGGAGGACTCAGCTTCACAAACATGCAGCTTACCTTCAGTTAACTATCTGCCTATCTACCCCAACTTGAGAGTTTCTGCTTTCCATTATCTCCGTTTCTGCTTTCCATTATCTCCACCTGAAAGACTTCACCCCCACCACTACCTCAGCCTGCTTCTAGTTCTTGCTGCTCAGCTAGTTGCTTTGTTGGTTGAGATGCTCAAGATAAGACCCTGGACATACATTCTGCTGTTTAGTATGGTGACTCTAAGGTAAAGGTTCCCCTTGACAAATTTTCCAGTCATATCTGACTCTAGGAAGCCCGTTTTCCAAGCCATAGAGCCATTGTTTGTCCATAAGGTTTTGTAATCACGTAGCCAGCACAACTAGACATGGAACACTGTTACCTTCCCACCGTGGTGGTACCTATTTATCTACTCACATTTACATGCTTTCGAACTGCTAGGTTGGCAGGAGCTTGGACGAGCGACAGGAGAGCTCACTCTGTCACGTGGATTCGACCTTATGACTGCTGATCTTTCAACCTTGCAGCCCAGAGGCTTTGCGGTTTAACCCACAGTGCCACCACGTGACTCTACTAACTAGCAAGGGGAGTAATTTTTTTTAAGAGTTTAGAGTTATCTGTCTGCCTCTCTGCATATAACTCCACCACCTGCCTCCTCACTCTTCTAGCTTGCATGCCTCTCTGTCTGGCAGTCATGAAGAGTTCCTGCCCCTCAGATTCCCACCCCTGAGGTACTCACTGTTCTAATCTCTGCTCTCAGTTTTCTGGTACAGATTTTATCCTAAAATACACTTTTTAATATATATTTTAACTAATATTTCTTAATCGATATTTCTTGAGCTAAGAAGAACAGTTTCACAAAATTTAAAGAAGTCCAAAACATGAAGGATAACTGCATTCTAATATTGGTATCCACTTTAGGAGAAAGGTTCATTTAAAAACTGTGCAATAAACAAAATCCTCACTCATCCACAGCGTGAAGTGACCCCCTGTAGAAACACTTATACCATGTGGTCTTTATGTTTTTAATCTTGATGTGCTTTCCTTTAATCTTAATCTTGTGTGTTTAATCTTTGAATGTTTAATTGGTTTTTAAAAACTCTTTTTAAAAAGATGTTTTTCATTTTTAATATTTATATGGCATTCAGGTACAGTATGATCCATGCTAGAAATAATTCAGTCTATAGCATTTGGCTGTTACTGAAGGCAGAAAATTTAGTTCAGCACATTTTTAAATAAATTTCCAAAATTATGAATTAATTCCAAAATTAAGAATTTGCCAGCATCTGCAAAAATTTCTTATTCAGGGTGGAGGAGAAAACCCTTGTGATTCAATATTAAGCCAAGACAGACAGACAGACAGACAGACAGACAGACAGACAGAAAGAAGGAAGGAAAGAAAGAAAGAAAGAAAGAAAGAAAGAAAGAAAGAAAGAAAGAAAGAAAGAAAGAAAGAACAAATCTATTTCCTCATACCATGAAGAAGTGGACTTGTCTGAAAAAGTTCACATTAAAATATAGCAATTAGTCTTCAAGGTGCCACAATGTTTTTGTCTTATTTATTCTTTTATTTTTTTTATTTTTGCCTGATATGCTAGTCCAGACTAATACAGCTGCCTCTTCTGCAATGTGATTCAAAAACCTGGATGCAAGAGAAAGCAAAATTAAGATTTTTCCATCCCTGTGTATGAGCCCAGGGTTCAAAGTTCAGTTTGTCTTCAGATTGTGCTTGGATAATAACTTGCTCCTCAAACATTTAGGATATCTTTACCCTACTCCAATAACAAAAATGTCCTTGAGTGAGACTTTTAGTCCAATATAACAAACTTTCTGGAACTTTGCATCGAAAGCTTAATTGTTATGGCTAAAGATCATGAGATTGTTGCATCAAGATGATAGACAGGGTCATTTGGCGGTATTGTTCCAGTAATGAGTGGGTGGTCATGTCTCATTTTGAATAATATATCTCCCGCAGATGATGGCTATTGCTGCACGGAAGAATCAGGCATGTTCTTTGGTGTAAGCAGGAGCGATCCATCCAGACGGCAATAACAGTGGCACTGTCTGTATTTTCCCCTGCAAGGCAATTCCCAGATTACTATTCAGTAAAGATTACAGAAGATGGAGCCCTCTTGCATCTTAGCTGATTTGTATTCATTGGAGTTCTTGATTCTTACCTCGGTTCCAGCAACCTAAAAAATAATGGTTGCGTTAACACTTTGCAGCATATAACTGCAACTCAGATCATTATCCTGTGACGGACATATGGAGGAGAGGGAGGGAGGAAAAAATTGGGGGTGGGGTGGAGATTTGCATCATGTATTTTCCAGACAGCTTTGGAAAATGCAATACTTTGATAGAGGATGTGCTAACAGTCACCAAGAGAACATATCCGTAGAAAAGTGGAAAAAGTTGCAATACCCTCTAAAGAATTGGAAAGCTGGAGGAACAGCATTACCCCCAAAGATCCTAAGCTGCTCATGGAAGCATATTTATAAATCCTGCCATTGAAAATAGACATTCTTTTTTCTGGCAATGTTGCCAGACAGGAGAAGGAGGACACAGAAGTGCCAACCTGCTACAGGGACACAAATGATGGGGAGAAAATCTGCTAGGTATACAGGTTCCAGTTTTTCAGAATGATAGAATGCAGAATGTGAGGCTCACAGGCAGATTGTTTTTATATTTCATGACTAGCCATGTGTGCCACTGTGGTATACAGAGAGTTCCAGAAAAACATCTACTTCTGCTTCATTGACTATGCAGAAGCCTTTGACTGTGGACCACAGCAAACCATGTCAAGTTCTTAAAGAAATGGGAGTTCCTGACCACCTTATCTATCTCCTGAGAAACCTATATGTGGGACAGGAAGCAACAGTTAGAACTGGATATGGAACAACTGATTGGTTCAAAATTGGGAAAGGAGTACGACAAGGCTGTATATTGTCTCCCTACTTATTTAACTTATATGCAGAATACATCATGCAAAAGGCTTGACTGGATGAATCCCAAACTGGAATTAAGATCGCCGGAATAAATATTACCAACCTCAGATATGCAGATGATACCACTCTGATGACAGAAAGCAAGGAGGAATTAATGATCCTTTTAATGAGGGTGAAAGTGGTCTCAAGCTCAACATCAAAAAACTAAGATCATGGCCACTGGTCCCATCACTTCCTGGCAAATAGAAGGGGAAAATATGGAGGCAGTGACAGATTTCTTGGGCTCCATGATCACTGCAGATGATGACAGCAACCATGAAACTAAAAGTCGCCTGCTTCTTGGGAGGAAAGCTGTGACAAACCTAGACGACATTTTAAAAAGCAGAGACATCACCTTGCCGACAAAGGTCCACATAGTCAAAGCTATGGTTTTTCTGGTGGTGATGTGTGGAAGCGTGAGCTGGACCATAAAGAAGGCTGACTGCCGAAGAATTGATGCTTTTGCATTGTGGTGCTGGAGAAGACTCTTGAGAGTCCCCTGGACTGCAAGGAGAACAAACCTATCCATTTTGCAGGAAATCAACCCTAAGTCCTCACTGGAAGGACAGATCCTGAAGCCAAGGCTCCAATACTTTGGCCATCTCATGAGAAGACTCCCTGGAAAAAAACTTGATGTTGGAAAAGTGTGAGGGCAAGAGGAGAATGGGGACAACAGAGGACGAGATGGTTGGACAGTGTCATTGAAGCTACCAACATGAATTTGATCAAACTCCGGGAGGCAGTGGAAGATAGGAGGGCCTGGCATGCTCTGGTCCATGGGGTCATGAAGAGTCAGACACAACTTAATGACTAAACAACAACAACAAAACATGTGTGCATGTGTGGTGTAGTGAGTAGAGTGACACAGTAAGGATCCTGGGTTTGAATCCTTGCTTAGCCATGGAAATTCACTTGTGGAGGGTAGCGCTAGTAAAATCACTCCTTAAACATCTCACTCACCCCAAAACCCTGTTAGGGATGCTGTACATCTGATGCAAGTTGACAGCAAATAACACACACAAAGATGGGTGAGAATCTTTTTTTCCATAAGTATTTACCTAAGTTTGCACAACTCTACGTATTCAAGATGGAAAGAATGGGTGGTGGGGAAGTTGAAGTAGGAGAAACCAAAACTGACAGATTTGCTGTTTCAAGCCAATGGCTTTGAATGGTTAAAATTATGTTGAGTGTATTTAAGCAAGTTTCATGTGTATTTAAGCAAGTTTGTGCTTAATCAGGATTTCTACTCCCCTCCCCACCCCTGAGGCTCCTCAGCTTTCATACCTGTATGATACTCTGTATGCTGGGAATAGCTGTTTCTATTGGGTTTGGCTAGTGCAGATGAAAGAACATTTTGTTGTTCATTCTTGAAGAATTTACCAACAATTGCAAACTTGTATATTCAGTATCTGAAACCAAGAAGGCAATATAATAATTACATGAAAATTAATTTAAGTTAATTAGCAGGTGATTATCCATCTTCTTATCCAAAAGCATGATCATAAATACTCACTAGAAGGAAGAAGGCCGTCTGTGCATGTCTAGGGAATTCTAGGAATGGAGTCTAAATGTCTCCAGTGGAAAAGTTCTATCTCTAGTAACCAACTTTCTTTATTTCTGATGGAAAGATCAGAAGGATCAGGGCTTATAATTCTAGCCACCACACATGAGTAATATCAGAAGATGGGTCCTAAAGTATAACTCAGTTCCAATATCTTTGTGTGGCAGAGAAAGACAGAGAAGTGATAGGCTTAAAATTAATTTTGGTTCCAGCTGATCCTCTTAGCTTTGATGTTGCTATTGTGCAAATCAGTATTGGTGTTTGTTTTGTTGAAGTTAAGAATACTTAACTTCAGACCTACACCCTCATCCAGAGTGCATGAATTTTATCTTTGAGGGACCTTGATCTTCAGGGAATCTTCACACCTCCTAAATGCTGTTGCTGCTGTTTGTTTGCCTGGTCTACTGGGCCTAATCCATACCACCACTCAGGGCAGAGGCTGAAACAAGTGGATACCACCATACCTTCTTCTTTGCTTTTGCAACTGCTCACTTGATCAGAGGGAGGAAGTGGACAAGCAGCAGCGACAGCTGGTGTGCATTGCAAGAATGAGAACTCCCTGGATCGGCATAGGCTCCCTATCTAGAATTACATCCAAAACAGTTCTTCAGGGATGTCAAGCATATGATCAGTTCTATGTGGTTTAAGGCAGATGTCCATCTCTCTGCCTATCCTGTTTCATGGGATATTTTACAGGGAACACTGTAAGATAGCTTCAGTTCCATGGAGAAAAGGATGCAAAATGAATAGCAAGGTCCTCCACTATAGGGGAGGGTGATTCCAATTACTTTCAACTGCAGAGTTACACATCTGGTTACATTATAAATATGTAGAGATGTTTTATGACCACAGATTACAGTTATCAATATGAACATGAGAGAAAAAACTTACTTAGATAAGTGCATCTTTTATCGGCTTGCAGAAATATACAGAGCTTCCCCCCTGTCCCTTTTTCATCCAGTGCCCCTTCTTCCCATTGATTTCTGGCACTCTTGTACATGATGTTTTAAAGTAATAACATGCTCTCCTCCTGGTTAATGCATGACTAATTGCAGCCTCTCAGCAGTAGACCAGTGGCTCCCTGTGTCTTCAGGCCCATAAACATTGTGGCTATGAGGTAATAGTAATAAGGAATGAGTCAAGGTAAGTGTTTGTGTGGAGTGGCAGGTTCGCTCCGGGTCTGGAGACCGATAAATGCTTAATTGCTTGACAAAAAAAGGGACCACACAGGGTTAATAGCCACACGTCCGTGTTTGTGCATATAGACAGGCAAAAAACCTGCTGTAGCAGTAACTATTCAGCTTCAGCTCAGCAGACAGGAAACACATTCAAAGGCTAACTACCTAGATGCAGTTTTATTCCTCCCCTTTTATTGTTCTCACTGCACTTTTTAACAGCAGAGAGAACATCAGAGCCAGCTACGTGACTATTCTTTTCCTCTCCATCTTAAGGAAGTTGGCCTTCATTATGCCATGCTCTTGTTCTCTCCCCCTCTCTCAATATTTTCGAAGGGCGACGAAAAACTGGATAATAAAAGGGAATTGACTGAGCTATGAAGCTTCTCTCTGCAATTCAGATTCCACATTGCCTTTGAGGAAGGAGTTCCTGGAAATTTTTATCATCCAAGAGCTACTTGGGGATCTGTGTGCAATGATTGGGTTGCTTATGGCTCAGTTTTCAGGGACTCATGATGCAATCAAAACACACATTTCACAGTTTCAACAAGGAGAAGCCATAGGCTAAAGAGGCACTGCTCCCATCTGTAGTTTACAGACAGACTTCCCAAAGCTAAATGAGGGTGCTCTTCCTTTGATTTTTGTTCTAGATCATGTGATCATTGGCTTCCTGGGAAATGAACTCCTTGTACATTTGAATGTACCTTTTCCTCCTCCCCTTGCTCCTCCTTTGGTTCAGAAAAGCCAAAGCAAAGTACCAAAGCATTGAACTGATACAACTATTGTTTCAAAAAGGGTAAAATGCAGTAAGGGAAAAAGAGAGGAGGATCTAGATACATTCTATTAGAAATTCCACAGATGAGGTGCTGCCACTAAGAAGGTCTTGCTCTTGATTGCCCTTGCTCTTCAAAATGGATTTTATTTTGTAAATGAGAGAAATCCAGAATGGGAACTCACTTGTAAATCTCAATGAGTGGAGTAAATTGTATGGAAAAGAAGCCACCCGTTTACATAATGCTGGGCCAGTGGGATGTCTTTGAATATTTCCATGCCTCTTTCCTATTTCTCTATACTCTGTGTATTTCCCAGAGTTTTAAGAGAAGTTTTAAGGAGAGTTTATAAGCAACAATAGCCGAAAAGTTAGGAAGATATCCAAAGTATACTCAGATATCAATGGATCTCAGAATGTACTGTTTTGTAAGCTGAAGAATGGCTTCACTAGAAAGTCTGGACAGGCAGAATCAAATCTGAAGTACTAGATGTTGGCAAAAAGGCTTTGAGACACTGAGACAAAATATAAATGATAATCTTTATCTAGTTCTCTTAGGAAAAGGGTAAGCAGGACAGCCTAAGAAAACATTAAAAGTATTAAAACTACAATAAAAAAACACACCAAACAGTTGTTGTTGTTGTTGTTTACTCATTTAGTTGTGTTCGACTCTTCTTGACCTCATGGACCAGAGCACGCCAGGCCCTCCTGTCTTCCACTGCCTCCCAGAGTTGGGTCAAATTCATGTTGGTAGCTTCGCAGACACTGTCCAGCCATCTCATCCTCTGTCGTCCCCTTCTCCTCTTGCCCTCACACTTTCCCAACATCAGGTTGGGAACTCTCAGGTCTTTTCCAGAGAGTCTTCTCTTCTCATGAGATGGCCAAAGTATTGGAGCCTCAGCTTCAGGATCTTTCCTTCCAGTGAGCACCCAGGGTTCATTTCCTTCAGAATGGATAAGTTTGTTCTCCTTGCAGTCCAGGGGACTCTCAAGAGCCTCCTCCGGCACCACAGTTCAAAAGCATCAATTCTTCGGAGGTCAGCCTTCTTTATGGTCCAGCTCTCACTTCCATACATCACTACGGGAAAACCATAGCTTTGACTATTCGGACTTTTGTTGGCAAGGTGATGTCTCTGCTTTTTAAGATGCTGTCGCTTTCCTTCGAAGCAGGCGTCTTTTAATTTCGGGGCTGCTGTCACCACCTGCAGTAATCATGGAACCCAAGAAGGTAAAATCTGTCACTGCCTCCATACCTTCCCACTCTATTTGCCAGGACATGATGGGGCCAGTGGCCATGATCTTAGTTTTTTTGATGTTGAGTTTCAGACCGTTTTTTGCACTCTCCTCTTTCACTCTCATTACAAGGTTCCTTAATTCCTCTTCACTTTTTACCATCAGAGTGGTATCATCTGTATATCTGTGGTTGTTGATATTTCTTCTGGCAGTCTTAATTCCGGTTTGGGATTCATCCAGTCCATCCTTTCGCATGATGTATTCTGCATATAAATTAAATAAGCCAAACAGTACCAAACTGTAAAGGGAATTAAAGGTGGTGGTAGCTCAGGCAACACTCACAAATGCAGGCAAGCACACAAGGTCTCTGCCTCACTCTGTCAGTCAGCACCATCAAAGTGTGAAGGGGAGGGAGAGAGACAAAGCTTTATAGAGCCTAATTGGTTATAAGGTACAGGTGAGGTCTTATAGTGAGTAGAATTTTATATCTTGTAATATGCCAACACTATCTATAGCAAATGCATTGTTTTCCATAGGAGGGAAGCCAAGATAAAATTGAACAAAACTGCACTGCTAAATTCTAGATCGGACATCTATGGATTTGGGTCAGGGATTGAAAACTCTGATGGAAGACATCTATTTCAGTTATTAATGGCAGATTGGGGTGAATATTTAGGCTTGGGAACCTTGCAAAGTCCACCATGCAACCCCTCTGCCCCAAGAATGTAAGATAAGCCTGACTGGATCAGAACAAAGCTTTTGGCTGCAGTACAGTGGTTTAACCACTTCGCCTTGTGGCACAGTGGTTAAACCACTGTACTGCAGCCAAAACTGTGCTCACGACCTGGGGTTCAATCCCAGGTGAAGGCTCAAGGTTGACTCAGCCTTCTATCCTTCCGAGGTCAGTAAAGTGAGTACCCAGCTTGCTGGGGGGGGGGGCAATGTGTGGCCTGAATAATAAACTTGTAAAGCGCCCAGAGAGTGCACTATGGGGCAGTATATAAGCAGCATGCTTTGCTTGCTTTTTGCTTTATCTAGCTTAATATTTCCTTCACACACCAACCAACTGGTTGCTTAATGAAGCCTGCAAACTGGACATGAGTGCAATGGATACTCCCTTGTTTGTGCTCTCCAACAATCGGCATGCAAATGAACATTTCAATTGGTATCAAAGAAAGTACATAGCCATCATGACCTGGAGCCACAAATAGCCCTATCTTCCACAATTCTTTTTCTAATCTATTAAAAGTATCTATATTAGCACCTCTCTCCACTTCATGTGGCAGTGCATTCCACAGTTCAACTGTGTGCTCTAAACCTATGGGAGGGATATCTTTTGGGTCTGTCACTGAATCTGGTTTACCCTTTAATCCCTAACTGACAGAACAGACCTTTTAAAAGTTATTGTTTGGGCTACAACTCCTAGAATCCCCCCAAACAGAATTCTGGGAGTTGGAGTCCAAAGATTAGCCAGTGGAGTCCAATTTCGTCCAAGGGCTGACACATCTCTTCTGCTAAAAAGGCTCACTGTATTTTTTTTAAAATCAAAGCTGGCTAATGCAGAATAAAATAGGAAGATGCTTTATAGGGAGCCAGACTAAGCCTAGTACTTTCAAAATGTTTCTTTCCTTAGCAACGTAGTTGAGAGGGTGGTGGCCAACCAGCTTCAGGCTCTCTTGGATGAAACCAATACCCTGGATCCATTCCAGGCTGTGCCATGACACAGAAATGGCATTGGTCACCCTGCTGGATGACCTACTTAGGGAGGCCGACAGGGGCAAAATGTCTTTGCTTGTCCTCCTTGATATCTCAGCCGCCTTTGATACCGTTGGCCATGGTATCCTCCTGGGGAGGCTCTCCCGAGTTTTGGATTGGTGGCCCTCCTCTCACTTGGCTCTGGTCCTTCTTGGAGGGCCATCCCCAGAGAGTTCAGCTTGGGAAGAATGTATTGGCCCTGTGGTCCTTCAGTTGTGGGGTCTCGCAGGGTTTGATCATCTCCCCAATGCTGTTTAACATCGATATGAGGTCGTGGGGCAGGGCTTATCTGGGAATGTGGAGCTTCATGTCACCAATATGCTGATGACACCCAGCTCTACATCTCCTTTATTCCATCTGCAGTAGATTCTGTTCCATCCTTTGGGCACTGCCTGGAGACAGTTCTGCAATGGACGCAATTGAATGGACTAAGTTTGAACTCAGATAAGATGGAGGTCCTGTGGGTGGGTGGCCCTGATTTTGGTGGCTTGGGGAACTCCCTCTTTTTTTGGGGGGTGACTCTCACCACAAAGAATTCAGTTTGCAGTCTGGGGGTCCATCTTGACCCGGCGCTTACCATGGAGACCCAGGTAGCATCCGTGGTTCGGTCTGTCCATTTACATCTTCGGCAAATCGCCCAGCTGCATCCCTATCTAGACGCGGGGGTGTTCACCACGCTGGTCCATGCGCTTGTAGTATCAAGAATAGACTACTGTAACACTCTCTACATGGGGCTTCCTTTGAGACTGATGCGGAAGCTCCAGATGGTCCAGAACATGGTGGCCAGACTATTAACAGGGGTGAAAAGATTTCACCATATTTCCCCCATCTTTCACTGGCTACCTATCCACTTCTGCATTGATTTCAAGATGCTAACTATTACATACAAAGCCTTTAATGGTTTAGGCCCTCAATACTTGGCAGAGCACCTTCTTCCGTCCAGTTCTACCCGTATCATCTGCTCCAGTTAGGCCGGGCATCTGAGGGGCCTAATGCCAAGAGAGGCTCAGTGGGAAAACACTATAAATTGGGCATTCTTGGCAGTGGCCCCTCACCTCTGGAATAACTTGTAGAGATCCACCTGGCTCCCTTGCTGAGGGCCTTCAAGACCAGCTTGAAGACATGGTTATACAGGCAGGCCTCCCTACAGCAATTACCTTACCTACCTTCCCGCTCCCTCTCTCTTCTTTTTCTTCTTTTTTCCTTTCTTGGACTTTGTTATTAATTTGGATTTTACCTTAGTTTATTTTTATGTTATATGTAAACTCTCCAGAGTAGACACGTTCTAGATGGGCAGTATATGTCTGATAAATAAATAAAATTCATTTAAAAAGCATCAGCATCTCTCCAGGGTTAAAAGTATCTTTTCCTATCCTCAACTACAAATGCTGGATATGGAACCTGGGTCCTTCTGAATTGCCACTAAGCCACAGTCAGTGGCTTGAAAGTTTCTGCTTTTGAGAGAGGTTATGCACATTATGCACATCCTTATTCCTTGGCACACTGAGACCCAAGACCTCATGGTTCAAGCTTTCTTGGCAATGTAGACCCAAATCCTTCAGATTCATGGCTGAAGACTGTGTCCCAAACAACGAGCATATGGCTGTACTGTGGTTGGAACAGAGCTCAGAAAGTTACTTCTAAAAATAATTGGTTAATGCTATAATTACAAGACCTCAAGTAGTAACTGGTTGCCATCATAGTTATGGCTTCAAATGTAGCTCTTTACTTTCCAATAATTAGTGATTTCCATGCTCTGGAAGACATGTGAAGCTACAAGCCCTACATAATGCTCATTACATGATAGTTGTTGTGTGTCTTTGTTATTATGCAAAGGAACTCCAGAATGTGTTATTTGAAACTAGTGATTTGAAACTAGTTACCTGAAAGCAGTGGGTTGGAAGAAATGCTTTCTTTCTTTATAGACCAAGGTGCTTATGAGTGCCTTTGCATCAATGCGTGTCTGTAGCTCTGAAGGAAGCAGCACCTCCATTCATCACTGTGATAATTCAGTCAGAGATAGTGGGTGGGTGAGGGATTTATGTGTGCCAGTGAGTTTCTGACTTGAATATGATTTCAGAGCAGTAGGAGGCCATGAGAGGAGAAATTAAAGGAAGCTGGTGATTTCCAGTGGAACGCAGCAGGAGATGTTTCAGCTCCAAAGCAGTGGAGAAGAGAGAAAAAGAGAGAGAGAAAAAATGGGGAAGTGGGGGTTTAATGGAACAAAGGAAACACTGGAGCCTCATCTGCTGAAGAAGATGGATGATGCTTTTTATTCAGTCTCTCTTTTCGTTTCCTTCACCCCCTCTGTCTCCCTCTCCCCTTCACAATAGACACAAATTAATGACACTGGAAGGTTGAGCTCACTCTGGATCCTGTGATAATTGGGTAGCTGAGTTCGGTCTTCAGATAACCATAAAGCTGATGGGGCTGCAGTTTTTAACTTCAGAAAGCTGGAAAGTGCTTGGGTACCTTTGTGAGAGTGAGTGAGTGAAAAGCGTGTACGAGTGCTGAGTAGGGGGAAAAATGAATGGGGAGAAGGAGGAGATGGGTGACCTTTCCAGATGGCAAAGGTTAAAGTCTCTCTTCCAGTACTTACTTTACATTGCCCTTTTTTAATGTCAGGAATGGCATTTGCAGTGAAAGAGAATGGGAGTGCATGAGAGAAGTGCCCCTATGTTGGCATACATCTGTCTTCGTTGTCATACTTTTGTTGTTTCTGAAGGCTCTGTGAATATGGTGTGGGTGGGGAACTTGGCCATCTTTGATGTAGAATCAATGTTTTTTCTTCTAGCTAAAATATATAATCCACTCATTTCTTGGGAAAGAGCAAAGAAGGAAATTGCAAGGTGACTTTTTTTAAAAGTAGGGATGCATGAGAATTCTCTTTTATCTCTTTTTGATAAGAAGAGACAGAAAGGTTGTGGAAAGGGTGGGTGTGCTTTTTAGCCCCTCCCCCCAGTTCCCAGCTTCAAAATCTTACAAATGAAGGGCAATGAGTCTGAAGCAAATATCCTCTGCTATCTGTGGATACTGTGCATGAGAGTTGGAATCCAGATTTTCCAGGGTTAGAATTTACAAAAGGAGCCTTTGTGGACATCAGTCCCTCTCTTTCTCTTTCAATCATTGCATGACACATAGAAAGCAACACAAAAGCAAAGTGTGTGGCTTTATATACCAATCCGTAGTGTTTAATGCTCTCTCTGGGTGGTTTACAATTTAATTACATAGGCTAAATCTTGCTCCCCCACCCCAGTGAGCTGGATACTCAGTTTACCGATCTTGGAAGAATGGAAAGTTCTGTCAACTTTGAGCCAGCTCAAATTGTGAGCAGTCTACACTTCAATACTGCATTTTGACCACTGTGCCACAAGGTTGTTGGAGGGTGACAGGTAAATAAATGGAGTAGTTAGAACGTTCCTCTTTTCATATGAACTTTCTACTGGCTTACAATGCCTGAGCAGCCCTCTCTTATAGACACCAATATTTTCTCTTTTAGCACTAACACTAGAAATTAAGATACCACTAAGTGGATAAGGGATGTGGTGGCGCTGCGGGCTAAATCGCAGAAGCCTGTGCTGCAGGGCCAGAAGACCAAGCAGTCGTAAGATCGAATCCATGCGACGGAGTGAGCGCCGGTTGCTTGTCCCAGGTCTCGCCAACCTAGCGGTTCGAAAGCATGCAAATGCAAGTAGATAAATAGGGACCACCTCAGTGGGAAGGTAACAGCGTTCCGTGTCTAAGTCGCACTGGCCATGTGACCACAGAAGATTATCTTCGGACAAAATGCTGGCTCTATGGCTTGGAAACGGGGATGAGCACCGCCCCCTAGAGTCGAACACGACTGGACAAAAATTCTCAAGGGGAACCTTTACCTTTACCTTAAGTGGATATGAAATAAAACACTCCTTCAGGTCACCTAACTGTTTTTGGCAGCAGCTGGGTGATACTCAGCATGCAATTGAGAAGTTGCATGTCCTTGCATGTGAAAGAGTAGAGAGGGAGGATCTCCTCAGGTTTCCTGAACTGTCCTTTACTTTGCTATTCTTTGGGTTGATGATTCTTTCTTTCTCACACCTATTGCTTGTCCCTTCAAGGAAGAAACAATTGTCTCGTTGTTTTCTAGAAATGAAAGGGGCATTCATGGTTCCTAACATATCCAGAATAGTTAGCTGGGGCTTGTATCTCTTTTTCTATCCCAAATGTATTTCTCTAATAAACAAAAGCCTTCTTATTTTCTTAGAAATGTAGATGTGATTTCCTTACAAAAGGGAAGCGTGCTTGGATTATATTCTGAGTTTCAAGGGCTAAATCCACTAAAGTTAATGCTGCTCCAGTATTGCTGCATGTGTACTCTCTAGCAGCAGTAAAGTATTTCAGGTCTGAACAGTTAAAACCAGTATCTGAAAAGATTAGTTTTGGCTGAAATGTAATAAATTTAAATTAGCAAACTGTTACCACGGAAAAATGCAGGGAAATGAATACAAATTAATTTGTTACATTAATAATTAATAAAGTGTGTGCTAATAGTTGAATTGTTAATTTTTTTGGGGGGGGGGAGTTTCAAGGGACTGAAAATAGCCCAGACCCTTTTAAATTAGCCTTGGTAGACACTCATTAAAATTAGAATCAGTCATTACTGGGAAAATTGGTGATGGTGGTGTTTAACTCTTAAAGCAACATATTTTCAATTTAGCATTCAAAAGCTGACAAATTAGAAATAAAAATTTTTACTGCTTTATTTCCAAGTTATGGTTGAAGCCAGAGTTTACAATTTCATCCAGAACTGAGCTAAAAGTAAATCTACATGGAACTTTGGTCTCATCCACTGTGTTATGTGCCACTCAGTTAGGCTCAACTTAAAGCAAACCCAAAAGGACTTTCAAGATAAGAGAGATATTTATGACATGGTTTTACCAGTGCCCCCATGCACACATACTCCCATGAGTTTCAGCAGTCAAGTGGAGATTTGAAACAAGTTCTACAGATACCTAGTCCATCACACTATCCACTGCATCACGGTGGATAAACCTAATCTACCAGTCCTCTGCATTTTGTGCGTGTGTGTGCGCGTGTGTGCGTGTGCGTGTGTGTGTGTGTATCATATCCTGCTGGTCAGTTGTTCGACGCTTGCAAAATATACTTTGTATCCCCTCCACTGTTTCCAAATTGGTGCCTTTGCCTCACAACTGCACAATTACAGCTTGAATTGAGCCATATCCGAGACTTGGGGGAGGAGGAAACATTTTAGATATATGAGCCTGATAGCCATAGAGATGCAAGCAATTAAATAGGAGCTCAGACCTGCGTAGTTTTTTCCACATTCTGTTGCCTGAGAAGAGGAGCTTGAAAGGAAAGTTGGAGGATCCCTGTTGGAAGACATGCCAATGCTCCACACATTGGTGGGCTGCATTTCATCTGCCAGTGGCACAGTCTTTCTTTTAGCTGCAGGGGTAACCAGGCCTTTATCATGTACAGGATTGGTGAATGGTTTAGAATCCTTTGAGATAAAGGGAACATTTTAAATGGAAGATGATATTATGGTCTGGAAACATTGTTGTGGCTCTACACCTAGTGGCTTGTTGAATGATTCAGTGAATAATTGTCTGATAGGAAGCTGTGGAAATGTACCTCAGGGCCATGCATTAACAATGTTGATAAAAAGGAATGCGGTTAAGTACACCTTATCATAACATGCGAACCATGGGACTCTATTCAAAATAAAAGTACCTGGTAAAGCAAACCCTACAGAAAGGCAGTGCCCCCCCATGCTGTTTCAAGTACTGAAAGGCACTACCTGAAAAGTGGCAAAATATGCTTGTCAACTAAGGCCAAAATATATATATATATAGTTGGAATACAGACAAGGCACCGGTGAAATCTGACAATGACGGGTTTGTCTTCCTGGCTCTGAGCAGTGGATTTTCATGTCTGCTCTTCAAGTTTTGGCAATATCCAATTGCATTATTATTTACTTAATTTTATTCCATAGGATTAGTCTATTAGATCCCCCAAAGAATGACATTCTATGTGATTTTATTATCACTTTACGACTGTCAGTTCCATGCTTCATTTTAAAGCTTTAGATACTTAAACCCAGGCAAGTGTCATTTATGGTCACATTGCAATGCGAACAACACGCGACTGAGGAAAGAGTCATTTGTGTGTATATATATTCTTATGCAAAGAGAGAATGAGAGATGTGTAATGATAGACATGAAGAAATGCTATGAAACTTCTTATCATCCATATAGGTCCATAATGTTCAATTCAAACTGAGAGGCAAATTTTACAAGCCCTGAAATTCTTCACTAGCTTTGATTAACATGTAGGCCAGAAGAGAAATCCCAGGTTGTTGTTGTGAGCTTTTCAGGCTCTTTGGCTGTGTTCTGAAGGTTGTTCTTCCTGACTTTTCACCAGTCTCTGTGGCCGGCATCTTCAGAGGACTAGTGTAGGAATTCTGTCCATGCTCTGTTGCTGTTTGTTGGATAGTTGAGTATTCATAGCTGTGGGAACAACTTTTGTCCTTTTCAGGAGATAGGGTGATCAGTGTGTTTTTGTTGTGGATGTATTGTTGTGATAAAGGGGAAGAGATTATCAGTCACTGTGGTTGATGGGTGTCTTTAGCTGGTCTTTTTTGTGCAATGATCCCTGGTCCTTGTGGCTGGGTAGAGTTCATTGACCTTCTAAAAAACACACAACAACCATCATGAAAGCCTTCAAGAATACATTAAATCCCAAGTTCTTTCCCATAAAGGTAAAGGTAAAGGTTCCCCTTGACAATTTTTGTCCAGTCGTGTTCGACTCTAGGGGGCGGTGCTCATCCCTGTTTCCAAGCCATAGAGCCAGCGTTTTGTCCGAAGACAATCTTCCGTGGTCACATGGCCAGTGCGACTTAGACACGGAATGCTGTTACCTTCCCACCGAGGTGGTCCCTATTGATCTACTCGCATTTGCATGCTTTCGAACCTGCTTTCCCATAGTCTCCCCATATTTGAAAGTCCTCTTTTTCCTGCTTCTTCCATATACATTTCCTCTTTCCTTTCCATCTTTTAAACTTTACAGTGGTTGTGGAACAGCTATGTTGTAAACTGCTCAGAATAGTGCATCACACTGATGGGGTGGTATATAAAATAAATTAAATTAAATACAAAGGGGGTATACCCCTTTCCACTTAATTCCACATTCCCTATTTTGCTGGCCCATAGCCATGGTAACTGAGGGATTCTGGCAGTTCTATTTGAAGAAGTGGAGCAAGTTTTGAGGAGGCCAATAAAGATAACTAGGGGGCTGGAAAACAAACCCTATGAAGAAAGACGGAAAGAACTGGTCCTGTTCAGCCTTGAGAAAAGACGACTAAGGAGAGACATGATAGGACTCTTCAAATTCTTCAAAGGCAGTCATACTAAGGAGGGGCAGGATCTGTTCTCGGTCATCCCAGAGTGGAGGACATGTAATAGTGGGCTCAAGCTACAGAAGCCAGATTTAGGCTGAATATCAGGAAAAACATCTTAACTGCGAGAGCAGCATGACATTGTAACCAATTACCTCAGGAAGTGGTGAGTGCTCCAGTGTTGGAGGCATTTAAGAGAAATTTAGACAACCATCTCTCAGATCTGCTTTGATTTGGATTTTTGCTTTGAGGAGGGAATTGGACTCAGATACCTTATAGCCCTTCCAACTTCACGATTCTGTAATTCTAAGAAAAGGTAACATTTCCAAGCTCTGTGCCAGATACTTTTAGATTGTAACTTTCATCAGTCTTGTAGAGTCAGAGGTCCGACGTCTCTGTACTATGTCACTACATAGCATCATTCCCAGGGGGTACTCTGTTCAGGAAGAAGACCAGAACTACAGTGACACTGTTTGGAACAGTATCAATAGTCTCTACACATGTAGGTTAAAGAAAGGTAGGGGAGAAATAAAACCAGTGCCTATTGAATCCTATGTAAACGTCCACCCAAAATGCCTCCACATATTCCCCCTGGAATTTTTAGAATTTTTAAAAGAATATTTTAAAGAATGATCTCCCCCAATCCGTATGTCCCCTCAAAGACCTATAGAAAAACACTCATCCTCTTTAATCATTGATTCATCGTTATAAAATGTTGAATGACACTGGGCTGAGAACAGAAACTTGCAGCTTCCTCACTTTTCACTTTTCTCCTAGCTATTGAGAACCACCAGCTACAAGTTAATCTAGCAGTAGTGTCTTCTAGCCCACATTTTTCTATCCTGGCCATGGCAATATCACAGGGATCCTGTTTTGAAAATGAAGGCAACATTTGCCCACTTCCAGCCTTCACAAACTTCATCTGTTCAAAATTCTTGAAGATTATAGATAGAGGATTTGAGATTATATGTGCAAAGTCCTGTAGTGGCTGTGGATGAAGATAATCTGCCCCAGAGATGCATTCATTTAAAGAAACTAAGTGTTCCTATGCCATCTACCTACTTGTTTTGGGAAACACTCCCTCATTGCCTCTTTAATTATACTTGTGCTAGGTTGAGCAGTACTTAGCTTTCAGAGAAGATGGAAGCAAAGTAGATGCTGAATCTTCTCTCTCACACCCATTAAGGTTTCTCCATCATTTCCAGACAATGGATCTTCTGCTTCCCTGTTTTCCATCTTGTTCTGAGGCAACTGAAAACTACTTTTTGTTAGTTTAAATCTCTCATGCCCATCTGAGATTGTTATGAACTTTACCCCTTCTGACATTCTTCCTAAAAATACTAGTTATTCCACTGTACTCTTCCTTGGTTATTTTCTCCATTTTCTAATTCCTGTAAAAGACTTTTTCAGCTCCTCTAAAATTTCCTTATACCCTAGTTTCCTTTGATGTCTTCCACATTTCTTTCCCATGTTTGAGATTTTGGTTTCAGTGTTTGAGATTGTGGTTTCAGATTTTTCTTAAGTGCCCCATCAAATTAATTCCAACTTACAATTATCTTTTACAGGGTTTTCTAGGTATAGACAGTTCAGAAGTAGATTACCATTCCTTTTTTTTCTGAGGGTTCTCTGAGACTGTGCAACATCTCCTGAGAGGGAGAGAAGAGAATTGAACTCTTTACCTCTGGCTCCATAGTCAGGTACCCAATCACTTAAGCTGCCCAGCCAGACATTAATTAACTCCCATCCATCATAAACTCTCTTATATGAGTATTTTTGATCATAGGATCACACCCATTATAACCTTTAGTGAATTAAAATCAGCTTTCTTAACTCCAGAGGATGAATCCTGTCTCCTGTGGAAACCGTGGCATAATCTTATATTCTACATTATTCCAGCATATCCCATCACAGTCCATTTCCCAGATATCTGACAAATTCTAGACAAAAGGTAAAGAAAAAGAAAAAATGCAAGGACGTACCATAATGTTTTACTTTTTGTATGTGTGTGAGACAGAGAGGTAAAAAAAAATGATCAGCTATCACTAAGAACTCCAGAAGACATCCATAATGTTCTTCTCAGAGGGAAGGCCTCTGAAGAAAGGCTACCGAAACATCCTTTATTGTTTTACCTGCTTTTCATAATTTAGTCTAATTAATTTGTTTTTAAATAGGAATTGCCCTCTTCTTGTATCCTTTGAAGCTCATCTGCCAGGCAAGTTGCTTTGCTTTCAAAAAGTTGACTTTGGGATGACTTCACTAGCAAGATCATTACCTTACTAGTGAAGTCATCCCAAAGTCAACTTTTCAAAAGCAAAGAAACGTGCCTGGCAACAGACATTGGTGTTGAACAGACAACTCTGTGATCTAACAGCAAGAAAAATAACCTTGGATGGATGGATGGAAACTCTTGTATAGGCAGCAAAAATTTTGGTCATTACCTCAGGAGTTGGTTTGTGCTCTAATGCTGGAGGCATTCAAGAGAAAATTGGACAACCATCTGTCAGATCTGCTTTGATTTGGATTCCTGCATTGAGCAGGGGGTTGGACTCGGTGGCCTCATAGGTCCCTTCCAATACTCTTCTTAAGTGTCTTTGTCCTTTAGATGATGCTCAGGATTTTAGAGCATCCCTTTGAAACTCTTTTCTCTTAGTCAGTGTATATTATGTGCAAGTGTAGGTCTAATGGCAGAAAGCCATTCCACCCCTATCTTTCAGAACCACAATTTGTTAATACTTGGTGTTATATAGGTATGCAGTACAAGTCTACTAAGGGCTTTATAATGTGCCTCTGGATTGAGTTGCCAACAGTCATTGCCAACATCTGAATATCAGTATAAAAATGCACTGGGGAAAGTCACAACCATTTGAAATGCTTCTGTATTTTGTGCTTCATCTTACCATGTGCACCTATGCATGGTGACAGGCATCCCTTAAGTCAACCATCCACCATCTGCTGCTTTCCATTGTCTCCCTTATGTCACCTCATCACTCAACAAACTCAAGTTTCCCTATCTTTGCCTGTGCTCTTAAAGCAATGAAGCTCATATGGAAAGAGGGTCTTTTCCCAGAGGTATACACATTCATCAGTTAGGCAGCTGCAGAAAAAAAGGCAAAAGATGGTGATTTACACTGGAGGTGTGGTAATTACTTGCCCCTTCACCACCATTCCATCTGTGCAATGCCAACTAACAGAACTCTTTCAAGTGACAAGACACCTCCTTTTACTACCCGGAGGATCAATTGGTAGACGTCTCAGATATTTTCTTTGATCAGTCTGCTCTACATTTTGCAGATGGAATCATGTCTATCTGCTATGAATTGGAGCAAATCTATTTATCACAAGGTTAGGGAGGAATGTTGTTGTTATGAGCTGTCAAGTCTCTTCCAACTTATGGTAACCCTATGAATAAAAGATCTCCAGAAAGTCTTCTCAAACACCTGGCTCAGCTCTTGCAAACCTCAGGCTGTGACTTCCTTGATGGAGTCAGCCCACCTCAATTTTGTCAATGGTATAATACTCTGGACTTGCCATGGTGGATACTTTCAGCTCCTGAATGTGGAGAAGCTAGTATGAGGATTGTTGCAAATTCTGGGTCCTTCTAGACTCTTTCTAGACTTCTGCTGAGACTGAGACTCCAGACATGAGGAAAACTGAGTCCTTCTTTGATGCTCAGTGTAGTTCCTGCTGCCCTGAAGAAGGCAGTCACTGTTTGAAAACATGATTTTGAAATTTCTTGATAATTATTTCACAGTGCATAGAATTCTATTCTTGAGCAAAGTTTCTGTTTTCCAGATACAGTATATCACAGAAGTGAGTACACCCCCTCACATTTCATAAATATTTTAGTATATCTTTTCATATGACAACACTGAAGAACTGACACTTGGCTACAATGTAAAGCAGTGAGTATACAGCTTGTATAACAGTGTAAATGTGCTGTCCCCTCAAAATAATGCAATACAAAGCCATTATTGTATAAACTGTAGTCTTGGAGAACTCTGACACTTGGATACATTCTATCTGGTTCTGAGGCTGATTTTGGGTTTAAACTATTCCAGGTAACTAATTTCAAGAAATGGGAAGAAGGTAATATGTATCCTTACTGGTTTTCCTGCACCTCTACATTTTTAGCGCATAATATCCTTCTGGATAATCTTCGTGAGCTAGGATTGAGAAATATGGTGTGTCTCTATCCTTTACAGAGGGAAAGACTCAGAAAGTGGTGAAAGAATTTCTCCTATCCTGCCTCATGGCGACTGTTTTATTTTGTCTTCTGTGCATATTGGCATCTAGATTAAATTTCCATTATTGTGTGAGGATAACATTCAGTTGTACTTCCCTTTTTCGCTAAAGAATTACAACAAGGCTTGAGAAGTCTTGAACAGGCATCTGACTGGATGAGGGAAAACAAGCTGAAATGCAGGGCATCTATTCTGTGGTGCAATGAAAACAGTTTTTTGTGGATAAATTAATCAAAATTGTGGAAATGACATTTTCATGCAAATAACACAGATTGTGCAAAATGATGATGGCAGCTGCTTTGTTGAACAAATCTTTATTTATTGATTTGAAGTTCTGGATAAGTTTTTTTTGCTCTTTTACCAGTCATTCCATGTTTGCTCCACGTGTGTGTGTGTGTGTGTGTGTGTGTGTGTGTGTGTGTGTGTGTGTGTGCGCGCGCACACACAAATTATGGGACTGTTGCATGGAGGTGAGAAATCTTACAGGGTTTGAAAATTTGTCATATACGTAAATGATTTATCAGGTCGAGACAGCCTATATCACTATAAACTGTCTCGACCTGATGAATCTTAATTCTTAGAATTAAGAATGTAACGAATATTAACAGTACTGAAATGTCGGTAGTTAAGGAGTTGCCAGGTGTGTTATTCCCCATTGCACTGATGCCAGTGTAGATAAGCAGTCGGATTCTTGTAGCCCATCCTGGGTCTAAAGTCTCTGAGAATGACATGCTCTTGACTTCACAGCTGTGATTTAAAGGTACTTTGGAACTTTACTAAAGGTACAACTAAAGGTACTTTAATGACACAAAATGCAGTCACTAGGATGATTATGTGAACCAGGTATTCAGAGAAGATAATACAGTTGCTATTTTAGCTACTTTTTCAGCATATTTTTTTCCGGGTTTAATGTGAAGTGCTGGTATTGACTAGTGAAGAGTGAATTGCAAATGTTATTCTTTCTGCACATGAAAATGTATCAATAGTCTCCTCTATACATGTAGGTTAAAGAAAAGTAGGGGGAGAAATAAAGCCAGTGCCTATTGAATCCTGTATAAACGTCCACCCAAAATGCCTCCACATTTCCCCCTGGAATTTTTAAAAGAATATCAAGTCAACATTGAAAGGTGGCATAACAGTATGTATTTTAATCAAACAAGAGTTAACTAACATCTGTGCACACATAGACATCCACACATATGGAAGTAGTATGGATGGGAAGATCTAAGAAATTTTTAGCTATGATGTTCCTGCCCTACATATTTCTGGAGCTGAAGAATCCAATGGGTAGACTATTATCTAAATGTAGTTGTTAGCCCTGCAGAATCTTAGTGGTTTCCAGCACAGCCCCACAAATATGTAATACTCCCCCCCCCTCTCTCTTTGTCTCTCTCTCTCTCTCTCTCAGCCCAAAGCTAGGAAGACACATGAAAGTTCTAAACTCTTTCTTTAACTTTTCCTTTTAAAGGAAAATGTGCACCCCTGCCATTTGTCCTTTTTTTCTCTTGTTCAGAGAGGCAGGGGTCTGACTGGAATACTTTTACTTCTTGGTGGAAGGCACTTATTTGTGTAGCAGGATATTACAGCCCTATGATCACTAAGGATCTTTAACAGACTGACAGCCAGATACATCAGCCTTAAGTATATGCGAATTGTGCTGGCAAGCAACCTGAGGAGAAACTGTCTCCATCTGTATTGATTGGAGAGTCACAGCATATACATCTTGATCAGTCTTTTTCTGGCTATTTCCCACGTTGATGGTCGTTAGCGAAATGGTGCACTCGGCAAATACCCCCATCACCTTTTGCAAGGGAAAGTATCAGGTGCTCCCGCCTAATTCATTACTGCTTACAGCCCAAGAACAATTTATAGCTTGGTGTGCCTCTTGGATAGGCTAATCAGGTCAAAACAATTCCCCTCTTTGGATCCTTTCCATTATGAAATTGTTCTTGTTCAGAAGAAGGGGAAAAATGCATGCTGTAGGATTGCATTGGCATGATCTCCTGCAAACCATCTGCTCACAGCAGTCCATCTGCTCTCCATATGACAGCAATACTTCTCATCTGAACCTCTCCATTTGCATAGGAGAGAAGAAGTATTGCCAATCTCACGGTACATATGGGGAAGGCTGAAGATGCAATTGAAAAGTGACAGAGACCGTCATGCGGGGAAAGCATTGAAAGGGCCAAAATTGAGAGCCAATACCTATTTGAAGTCCAGATTCATTTTCCTAATACCAGGAAACTGGTCACAGGAAATGTCTACTGTAGCCCTCTTCAAATTTACCCTGTGATGTTAAGGGCCAGTTTGATAAGCAGAATCAAGGCTTCAAGAAGCAAGGAATCTCAGTCAGTCCTGAGATGTCTGAGAAGCATACCCATATAGCACATGTATGTTGACACATTTGAAAACACCTATTCAACATGCACTTTGGCATTATTCACTGTCATCTCTCTCTCTGAAAACCCAGGTGATCGGCAGCCAGATCTTTTCTTGATCACTAGATATGGAGCTTCAAGCATATTTAAGTGAGAAAATGTAGGCATCCTTCAGTCTCGAAAGACTATGGTAGCGTGCTCTGTATGGAGGACTTGGAACAGCGTCTAGTGTGGCTGAGGAGGCCAATTCAAGAGTTACAATCTCTTCCACACTGAAGACAAATCCAATCTCTCCCCTGTCCAGCTCCCTGGTTTTGCTTCCTTTGTGACTTCCTCTTTGCCTCGGCCTGCTGGACAAGGGTCTCTTCAAATTGGAAGAGGCCGTGATGTACCGCCTGCCTCCAGGCTGAATAATCAGATGTCAGAGTTTCCCATCTGTTGAGGTCTATTCCTAAGGCCTTCAGATCCCGCTTGCAGATATCCTTGTATCGCAGCTGTGGTCTCCCTCTGGGGCGATTTCCCTGCACTAATTCTCCATACAGGAGATCCTTTGGAATCCGACCATCAGCCATTCTCACAACGTGCCCAAACCAGCGTAGACGTCGCTGTTTCAGTAATGTATGCATGCTGAAAATTCCAGCTCGTTCTAGGACTACTCTATTTGGAACTCTGTCCTGCCAGGTGATACCAAAAATCCGTCGGAGGCAACGCATATGGAAGGTGTTCAGCTTCCTCTCCTGCCGGGCACAAAGTGTCCAGGACTCACTGCAGTACAGGAGTGTGCTCAGGACACAGGCTCTATAGACCTGGATCTTGGTATGTGTTGTCAGTTTCTTATTGAGCCATACTCTCTTTGTGAGTCTAGAGAACATGGTAGCTGCTTTCCCAATGCGTTTATCCAGCTCGACATCTAGAGAGAGGGTGTCAAAGATGGTTGAGCCAAGGTACACAAAGTCATGAACAACCTCCAATTCTTGTGTGGAGATGGTAATAGAGGGAGGTGAGTCCACACCCTGGCCCATGACTTGTGTTTTCTTCAGGCTGATTGTTAGTCCAAAGTCTTGGCAGGCCTTGCTGAAATGATTCATGAGTTGTTGGAGGTCTTCAGCAGAGTGGGCAACAATGGCTGCATCGTCTGCAAAGAGGAAGTCCCGCATGCATTTCAGTTGGACTTTGGTTTTCGCTCTCAATCTAGAGAGATTAAAGAGCTTTCCATCTGATCTAGTCCGGAGATAGACACCTTCTGTTGCAGTTCCAAAGGCATGCTTCAGCATGACAGCAAAAAAGATCCCAAAAAGTGTTGGAGCGAGGACACAGCCCTGTTTCACTCCGCTTCGGATGTCAAAGGGATGTTGAGCCGTCAAAAACCACAGTGCCTTTCATTCCATCGTGGAAGGACCTGATGATGTTAAGGAGATGAGGTGGACATCCAATCTTGGGAAGTATTTTGAAAAGGCCATCCCTGCTAACCAAGTCAAATGCTTTTGTAAGGTCTATGAAGGCCACTAAGAGTGGCTGTTGTTGTTCCCTGCATTTCTCCTGCAACTGTCGGAGGGAGAATACCATGTCCGTGGTGGATCTATTAGCTCGAAATCCACACTGTGATACTGGATAGACCCTGTCTGCAAGCACCTGGAGCCTCTTCAGCACAACACAGGCAAGCAGCTTCCCTACAACGCTAAGAAGAGAGATACCACGGTAGTTATTGCAGTCACCCCTGTCACCTTTGTTCTTGTACAATGTGACAATGTTTGCATCCTTCATGTCCTGTGGTACTCCACCTTCCCTCCAGCAGAGACAAAAGATTTCATACAGTTCGGTGATGATGATCTCCTTACCGCATTTCAGCACTTCAACAGGGATGTTGTCCCTTCCAGGTGCCTTGCCGGAGGTGAGGGAATTCAAGGCCGCATTTATTTCTGCTAGGGTTGGTTCACTGTCCAGCTCTTCCAAGACAGGCAGGCACTCAATGTTATTTAATGCTTCTTCGGTTACTACATTCTTTCTGGAATATAGCTCGGAGTAGTGCTGCACCCAGCGTTCCATCTGCTGTGCTCGGTCCTGGATGATCACACCTGTAGTAGACTTCAAGGGAGCAGATTTCTTCTGTAATGGACCTAAGGCCTGCTTGATACCATCATACATTCCTTTGATGTTACCTGTGTCCGCTGATATCTGTATCTGAGAGCAGAGCTGAAGCCAATAGCCATTGGAGCATCTCCTGGCAGCCTGTTGGACTTGGCTACGAGCAGCTCGAAGAGCTTGCAGGTTGTACTCGCTAGGACAGGTTTTGTATGCTGTTAGAGCTCTTCTCTTATCCTCAATGGCTGGCATTAACTCCTCCGAATGGGCTTCGAACCAGTCAGCCATCTTTCTGGTCTTCTTGCCAAAGGTGGACAAGGCGGTGTTGTAGACAGTGTTCTTGAAGTGTTCCCATCGTTCAGGTGCGTTTACATTAGCTGGACCTGGAAGGGTTTCCTCGAGTGCTTGGGCAAATTCCTTCACTTTTCTTTGATCACGAGTCTTGTTGATGTCAATACGTGGTCTTCCTTCCTTTTTCGTGTGATACAATTTCTTTGTTCGCAGTTTTACTCTACTACACACCAGGGAGTGATCAGTATCGCAATCAGCACTCTGGTAGCTGCGTGTGATCGTAACACTAGGAAGGCTAGAACGCCTAGTGAGGATCAAATCAAGCTGATGCCAATGCTTGGATCTTGGATGTCTCCAGGAAACTCTGTGTTGCAGCTTTGTATTGAAGAATGTGTTGCTGACACAGAGACCATAATAACAGCAAAACTCCAGTAAGCATTGGCCATTTTTGTTCATCTTTCCAATGCCAAAACGGCCTAGACAAGTGGGCCAAGAATTGTGATCAGCACCAACTCTAGCATTAAAGTCTTCAAGAATGAACAGTGACTCTCTTTCAGGGACGTTTTTGATAGTAGCTGCCAAATCGTCGTAGAATTTGTCTTTCACTTCTGTAGTGGATGACAGTGTTGGTGCATATGCACTAATGAGGGTTACTGGTCCTGCTGATGAGTGGAGCTGCAGAGACAGGATTCTTTCACTCCCCACAGTGGGTGGAACATTGCATCTCAGAAGGGTGTTTCTGACTGCAAAGCCAACACCATACTCCCTGGTCTCATTCGATGGTTTTCCCTGCCAGAAGAATGAGAAGTTTTTTTCTTTGACAGATCCCGAGTCTGGCAGTCTTGTCTCTTGCAGGGCAACGATATTTTATTTTTATTTATTTTATTTATTTGATTTATATCCCGCCCATCTGATACATCTATACCACTCTGAGCGGCTAACAACAGTATTAATACAATTATAAAAACATAAAATAAAAAATATCAATTAACAAAGATAACATAAACATAACATAAATCGTACATGACAAATAAAGAGGAAAAATAAATTAAGTAAGATTAAATACTGGCAGGAGGGAAGGCCTTAACATAAAGCCATGTTTTTAGCTGGGTTTTAAATGTGCCCAGGGTGGGGGCCGCGCGAATCTCAGGAGGGAGATTGTTCCAAAGGTGAGGAGCCACCGCCGAGAAGGCCCGGTTTCGTGTCTTCTCCCTTCGGGCCTCCCTCGGCGTCAGGCCCCTCAACCTCACCTCCTGGCTCGCGCGGGTGATCCGGGTAGAACTTGGTGGGTGAAGGCGTTCCGCCAGATATCGAGGTCCCAAACCGTATAGGGCCTTATATGTGAGCATTAAGACTTTGAAGTCGATACGGAAACGGATGGGCAGCCAATGCAGTCTAGCCAGAATGGGAGAGATATGATGGTATTTTCTCCCTCCAGTGAGAAGTCTGGCTGCTGCATTCTGCACCATCTGAAGTTTCCGTATCAGCCTCAAAGGTAGCCCCACGTAGAGCGCGTTGCAGTGATCTAATCTTGAGATTACAAGCGCATGCACTAAGGTAGTGAGGGCCCCCGTGTCGAGATAGGGCCGCAGCTTGGCAATCCGCCAAAGATATCCATCTGCAGTCTACTCAGTTCCATGTCAATGACAGCTGTCTTGCGCACATCGTCTATTTCTTGCAGGTCGTTAGGAAAGCCGTAGTCAGGAAAGCCAGGGGTCATTGTCCGTACATTCCAGGTGCCCAGCTTTAGGGCAGAAGTTTTCTTATGATTGTTGCATGGTGCACGGTTGTCGATCTGCTTGTCGGGTTTCACCCTAAACCCCACGCACCCCGTAAGGTTAACAGACCGTGGCGAGGTAGCACCTTACTGGCTGGGGGCTGCCCAGCTTAAGGCGGGCGGTATCTACCTAGTGAGGTGCAATGACCTCTCCCACCGTCAGAAGTAGCCCCTGGCGTCCTGCTCTACGCCAATTGAGCAGAGACTTATAACCGGTAACTGCTACTTCCCGTGTTGTTACGACGCTGTATGCGAAGCTGGAGTGTCCTCTCCAGAGCACGAAGCCTGGGTAAAATAATATGGAGGATAGGCTGTTACCCAAGCAGCAAATCCCCCCTCTCCACGTCGCTGAAATGGTCCAGTGGAAAGGCAAGAGCCAATACAACTGGTTCCAGCAACGTCGCAGGAGTTGGCAGAATGAAAGAAAATGCCTCCGGGACTCCGGCTCCGGATTTTGCCTCGAGGTTATCTCCTGAAGCCCTTTCCATAAGTGGATATAGCCACAAGGCAGTGGAGGTTTAAATTTGGAGTTTTCCTTCTCCTAGATGGGCTGCCTTCCAGGGCTGATGAGCCCCATCTACCCGGCCTGCTCTCTTTTACCAAATTAAGTAAGAGATAGGATTAGGGGATTTCATGTGACACACTCTCCTCCTCATTCTCTTTTTAAAGCTGAAATTCTGCCCTCCTTCAGGCCATCCACGTTCAGCATGACATTAGTGATGAATGAATTATTTGGTTCTGCACAGTAGGTCACGGTGTGTCTGTCCCAAAGCCCTGCCCTGAAGAAGTGTTTTTCCAGTCTTAGAAAAACATAAAATCAGTTCCAATGCACAGCTCCTCACATAACCCCAATGCTGGTGTGCATATCTATGCACTTGCGCATAAGCTTATGATAAGTTTGTACATATAAAAACATGCATGATTGCATAAGCTTATGATATGTTTGTACATATAAAAACATGCATGATTGCTATGTCTCAAGGAAGGATATGGAATTCTGGAGTTCTAGGCAGGAAGATAAATCTTGGGGCCGGTCAAGATGGACCTGTATTATTGCATGTGGTGATTTCAGTGTCTGAGTGCCCATGTCCTTCATAGTCCCAACTGGTGCCAGGGCTGACTTGGTTAATGGGAAGGTATAGTTCTACACACAGTATTTAAAATATTGCAGGACATCCACATTGCCTGCCTCATTCTCTCTCTCTCTCTCTCTCTCTCTCTCTCTCTCTCTCTCTCCATCACACACACACACACACACACACACACACACACACACACACACACACACACACACACACACACACACACACACACACACACACACACACACACACACACACACAAATTTTGCAACTGTAACACAAGTCTGATGAGATGCTGACCCTGTAATCTCAGGGAATGGGAAGCTGCTTGACCTGGCAACCCTACACAAACACATTGTTGTTGTTATGTGCCATTAAGTCACTTCTGACTTAGGTCAACCCTGTCCTGTCCTGTCCTTGGCTGCCCTGCTCAGCTCAGCCTCAAGCCTGTGGCTTCTCTAGGGAGTCAGTCCATCTTGTGTTCCTTTTAAGTGTTGTCCTTGCTCTTGAGGAGCCAAGTTCTTTTTGGATGGAACAGGAGGGTGAGTGAAACATGAGTGGCTTGGCCTTTCAATCCATATTTTTTTTGTGTCCTCTTCCTCCTGTTCCTTTAACACACCTTGATTTACAGGCAGTTGATGGTACTCACCATCTAAATGTGGTAAAAAGCTTCATTGGACATTTTCTGCAGATCATGCTTTTAAAGATAGATAAGCTCACTAGGCTGCCCACTCTTCAGTTAGCAAGCCTACCTGCAACAATGTCCTGCAATTTCTCTAACTTATTATGCACTTCTCCTTCAGAAGACTTTTATTTCCTGCTCATTAAAGGAGATAGTGCAATAGACCTTTGAATAAGCATGGCTCTAATCAAAACAATCACGGGTCTTTAACAGGCTCCTTCCCGCACCCCAGCTCTACTGTCCTTTGGGGTCTCTAGTTTTACGTCCTCTGAAGGAACATAAGAAAAGACAGGACAATAAGAATGTTATCCTTAAGTACACTTAAAAATAATAAAGGTGAGAAATTTCTTTAGTTTGGCATGTTCTATCAGAGACGGGATAATAGAATTTCTAAACCCATTGATTTTATGGCATTACAAATCTGCTTGATAAGTCAGTCTCTGCACACTGCTGATTGCTATCTCTAGCTGTATAAGCATTACTGTCCCCATTTCAGTTTCAGTAAGAAATCGAGGGAGACTTTGCTTCACAAGAGGAAGGGCTGGGAGCAAAATGTGCTTTAAAAGGGAGTAAAAAGGACCCCTTTCTCATTGGGAGGACTGATACATATGAGCTGTATAGGCAAGTTTGTTTGAGGACCCACTGCCTCAATGCAATGAATGAACCATGCATAAGTAATTGCATCCGACATCTGTGGTTTGAATTTGTGGAAATATGGACACAGAGACTTCATGGCAGCTGTAGCTTCTGCTGACAGAAAGAAAGATCCAAATAGAGAAGGGCCACCTATAGGGCCAGTCCTAATGTTTGACAGAAAGAGTAGAATGCCTCAGGCATCATATGCTGACAGAGAGAGATGGTGTCATCCCAGGTGCCCCTTCAGAGTTCTGTATTTGCTTCTCATCTAGCCTGTCCTGAATATCCTTAAATTGGTTGACTGGGTACCTCACATTGAGGTGCAGGGTACTATCCTGTGAAGATAGCTCTGCAATAAGATTGAGCTGCTGGCTCAGCTATGTTTTGTCCCTGCAAAGGGGAAGGGATGTCATCCTGTCTTTTGTCTCAAGCAGCAACATGTCATCAACACCGACATTTATGTTACATTGTCTTTCCCTTTAGATAGGTTCTGTGGCATGTATACTAGTAGCAATTGCAGAACTTGATAGCGTGCTGGCTTAGCATTCGGGATCATCTCACATTCAGCATTACACAAAATGGAGATTGCTTGTTGCAAGAGCAATGGTGGAAGCAGTGATGGAGGCACCATTAGCTACCCTCTTCGGCCACAGAGCCTCAACTTCAGCACCAGGAGATGTTGGTCCTCATGTGGTAGGAAAGGGGAGGGAAAAGATTGGAGCAAGGAGGACCACACATCACGACGCCAGATGGACAAGGGAGGAGGGAGGGAAGGAGGGCCAAGGCTTTTGTTTCTAATGCAATCAGAAATCCACAGCAAGTTGCATGCTGGAGGATTCACAATTGTGAGGGAGGGGAACCTCAGAGTATATAGAGCTTTCCTTGAGCTGAAGAGATGTGTCAAAAAGAGGGTGAAAGCCAAGTCATGGTTGCTGCAGAGAATGACTTGATCCACAAAAGATCACATTAAAGTATAGTAGTTAATCTACTATACCACAATGTTCTTGTCACTTGTTTGTTTTCCTTTTTGTGTGTGTGTCTGATATTCTTGCACAGACTAACATGGCTACTCCCTCGAAAACCACAACTGTGAGGTTCCCTGTGATTCAGAAATAACCTGACTCGTAATGACCTTAGAAGATAATGAACAAAGTGTGCACACACTAATTACCCATTCCTAATATCTAGTATTCCATCCACAGCTGTAGAATTTGTTTCCTTTTTTGAATTCAACACTTCATATTTTTTTCTAAAATGTGTATAATATATGATGTTTGCACTGGAAATTCCTTATGAATGCTGAGGGCCTCTTTATATTGGTAGAAAATGGTGCTCGTCCTTTTAAAAGTGATTTTATTGTATCATTTTCTGCCCAGAGCCTTCCATGCAAAGTGAGCTATATAATCAAAGGAAAAGAAAGAGAGAAATAAATGTATGCATATTTGTCTCTTGAACTAGGTGGTGAACTGAGATAATATGCTATCCATCCCTTCTCATTTCATTCGCCAAAGCTATCCCCACCTTTTCACAGATTCTTTCATTTTATTGTTCTGCTTTCTACTCTGACAACCGTTTAATGCTCCTGTGTCCGAATCGGAAGGCATCATGTCTGAGTCAAGGCTCTCCTCTAGATGGCTGCCTGCGTCCTCCACAAAATAAATAATGCAAAGAGTAAACATGCTAGACAATAACCTTCCTTGTCGCCCCAACACATCTGAAGGAGAGGATGTGAAATAAACAGTGAATACTGATAATGGACAGGCAAAATGAAGCAGGCATGGAGAAAAAAAGAAGAAGAAGACTTATTAAAACTACCCTTCTATTGTTGGAGCACAATTTCCCTGACCTCCTCTGCTTTACATCACACTCCTGCAGGACTGACTTCAGAAGGTAGCAAATTTGGGCACCCGTCAGGAGCCCAAACCCAGTGTTAGGCTGAAACATACATTCCATATAGTCTCGGAGGAAATCAGACACTAATTACTATTGTTTAAAATTGTTTTTAATTGTTTAACTGTTTTAGCTTATAATATTTGATGGAGGCCCCCCCCCCCGAGTAGACTTTGTCTAAAAGGGCGGGATAGAAAGCAAATAAATAAATAAATAAATAAATAAATAAATAAATAAATAAATAAATAAATAAATAAATAAATAAATAAATAAATAAATAAATAAATAGGGTTGTGTAAGATCTACTCAATTTTTTTTGCAAAATGTTTGTTTTCAATGGGAATTGGAGACCTTAATCATTTTCAAATTCTTTTGGTTATAAATATGTTTTCCTTTCTTTGTCAGAGTCACGAAAGTGTTCACAGAAAATAGTTCAAGATTGTCACCTTTGAAGCATAAAGGGTTATCTGTACCTATTTTTTTTTAAAAAAATAACACCTTCTTATAAAGCTCTTTCATACCAGGGCCAGCCTGACCATTAGGCACCATTGGACAAGTACCACAATGAGCTGATTTCAGGCTTCATGAAAAGTTATTTTATTTCATTTTATTGTACTTTTTATTGCCTGACAAAAGGGCAAGTTATAGGGCTAAAATAAGATGCCTTGACTTAGTTGTGGGGAAATGTACACTTTCTGCCTCAGACAGCAAAGTATTTTGGGTTGCCCTTAAGTATTGTCCACTAATGAGATTGTGGAGAAAAGGGTGTTTGCTTTAACACATTAGAGAGAGAATAGCAGGATATGTTCAGAGGGTCTTCTGAAGGAAAGAAGAGCAGATTCTTTAACAAAATATTACATGGGAGCATATAATATAAAAATATTTCAAACTGGCCTCTTAGGAGTTCTGGGATAGCTTTTGGGATAACTATGCATGTTACAGTATACGCTGCTTCTGTTTCTTTAAATACCTTAAATGTCTTGCACTCATCGTCGTCTAGTCGTTTAGTCATGTCCGACTCTTCGTGACCCCATGGACCAGAGCACGCCAGGCCCTCCTATCTTCCACTGCCTCCCGGAGTTGCGTCAAATTCATGTTGGTTGCTTCGATGACACTGTCCAACCATCTCATCCTCTGTCGTCCCCTTCTCCTCTTGCCATCACACTTTCCTAACATCAAAGTCTTTTCCAAGGAGTCTTCTCTTCTCATGAGATGGCCAAAGTATTGGAGACTCAGCTTCAGGATCTGTCCTTCCAGTGAGCACTCAGGGTTGATTTCCTTCAAAATGGATAGGTTTCTTCTCCTTGCAGTCCTAGGGACTCAAAAGAGCCTCCTCCAGCACCACAATTCAAAGGCATCAATTCTTCGGCGGTCAGCCTTCTTTATGGTCCAGCTCTCACTTCCATACATCACTACAGGAAAAACCATAGCTTTGACTATTTGGACTTTTGTTGGCAAGGTGATGTCTTTGCTTTTTAAGATGCTTACACTAGCAGCTTACTAATATGCTCATGTTTTCCAATTGTTACCACCACCACCCCAGGAAACTTAAGACCTTGCCTCCAGATGAATGGAAAAGAAGGGAGGAACTCTATGCTTTATGCTCAATGCTTACTATCAGCTCACTTGGGAATGTAGAAGATGGGGGGGGCACTGTCCCTATCCTACGTCTGTAAGCAAGGTTTAGTAGAAAGTAGTTGGAAAGTTGTTGGCAGACGGTTTTAAATGACTACAACACTCTTTTTGGGACCTTGGCACTGTTTTTGAGTGCCAAGGTCCCCAAAACAGAAGACTGATAGAAAAGCAGGTTTCTCAAGGCGTGCAGAGGAGCTGGCACAAGATTGTTTATGTAATAAGAGAGCATGCCAATTTGGCATGGACTTGACACTGATGAATGGAAGTTGGACTGAGATGGCAAAGCCCTGCCATCAAGGAACCACCAGGCCCAACGCAAAGGGCCAGTTCCTAGTGCATCTTCTGTGCAGGGGCCAAGCACAAGGCAGATGTCTCTTTCTAAGCTAAAGTGGGAGGAAAAATATAGGGAAAACCTGGTTGCAAAAAGGAAATCTGGATAGCTTCCACAGGTATGGCGATATGAAAAAGAGGTTCCTGTATTATTACCCGTTATGTGGCAGAGGGAGTTTCAGCAGGCATAGCTTGTCATGCACGCTACATCTACTGAAGTTCCAGAGATAGAAAAGTTTTCTGTTCTTAACTACAGCTGCAAGAGTACCCTAGCCAGGAAGGTCATCCCAAGTCGTTGTCAATTACATGCTAGGCACTGAGTTTGACAGTAGCTCCAATTTTTCAGGGATCTCGTCCTTCGTTTTTCAGCCACTGCTCTGTACTCTCATTGAAATGGTAAAAGTGTTTCACTAAACTTTTCAAACAGTCGATCATGGGTAGATCTTGCTCACAGGTGCAGGGTTACATCTTGCTCACAAGGTTTGGCCATCATTTTGCATCAGCTGTCTCTTGGCAGAATGTCATGAATAGGGCTTGGTGAAGACATTTTGCTCCCTGTAGTCAGAATAGTGGATGTTGTTGCCATCCAGAAATTACTTATCCTATTTTAGTTACATAATATGCAAAATGGGGCAATTCATTTTGGCACAGGAGGAAGAAGAGTCAGTCAGGCACTTCTCCCCTTCTCTAGCAATAGCAGTACAATAATGTCAAATTAAATAACTAATAGTATACTACCAGTATACTACTTTAATAAGCCCAGAAATCTGTTGCCTGGCAGTGCTGCCTTGTTGTGCCTAATGGTAGGGCAGTGGGAACGCTGGCCACCATTAAAAAAAAATGCAATGGTCATTTAGAGAAAATTGAATAGGGTTCAATTTTTGAAAGGGTTAAAAAGAAAAAAAAGGAAAAACTGCCCCCAGCCTCAGAGCAAGTTTGGATAACCTCTCCTTTTGATGTTGATTGCTTTAAATCAACATGATATACATATACAAAGCTCATCCACCCAAATGCAGATGCAGTTCCTTCTGTTCCTTCCAGGGGGATTTTGTAAAATGTCTCTTAGTATACCCTGCAACTTGTGTGGGTAGTTAATTTATGAGTCATCCATAACACACATCTCACATCCCCCGTGGTGTAAGAAAGCAAAAGAAAGTGAGGACACAAATGGTCGAATTAAAGATAATGGCGATAGTTCACGTGGCGAGGGGGAAACATGCATGCTATATAGGGATGGTGGCTGTTAATAAGGTGAGAAAGCAACACAAATTACTAAGATGCAGTTCTTGAAGTGGAATACAGGGAACATGAATCGTCTGTAGCCACAGGGAGGGGAAAAAAGCTGTACAAATAAGACAGTTAATTCTCTGCAAACCAACAGAACACTTTAAAGAAGGAAGAAAGAAAAGAAAGCTACACAGTTCAGGAAACTGACTTTGAAGTTATTTGAAATGTGTGTGTGTGTTCTGTGCTGTTCAGAACTGACTTATAGCAACCCTAATAGGGCTTTCAAGGTAAGCGGGATATTTTAAGGAGAGGTTTTGCCAGTTCCACTCCCCTAGTGAGTTCCCATGGCCAAGTGGGGATTTGAATCCTGTTCCCCAAAGTCACAGTCCACTACTCTATCCACTACACCAGTGGTTCTTAACCTTTGTTACTCAGATGCTTTCGAACTGCAACTCCCAGAAACCCCAGTCAGCACAGCTGGTGGTGAAGGCTTCTGGGAGTTGCAGTCCAAAACTCCTGAGTAACCCAAGGTTAAGAACCAGTGCACTACACCACACTGGGAGTTTTATTTGAAGTGCCATATTAATAATGACAGTAGTAATGATATCACTGCTGCCTGTGTTTCATTGCTCACACAAGCTAAGAGTGCAATTCCCTTGCCCTCCAAGCAAATTCAGTGAGAGGCAAGGTTGGTTGTACAAGAAGCAAAAACTTCAGGGGTGCATCTGTCAAATTCTGCATTGGGACCAGTGAACCACGCAGGCATTCATAACGAGAACAGGAGCATGGAAAAGCCTCAGCAGCAGGGGTTCAATAATTAATCAAAGCTGAGATACTTTCTAACAAAGGCAACAGAAACAGAATTCAAGAAGTCAGTGTGGTGAGAAAACGAGAAAGAACTGAAGATGCAATTCAAGAACACAGGAAGAAACTATATATCTTGAGAAGCATCTTGTCTTAAAAGAACCTGATGGATTCCACAATTTCCTGTTGCCTCCATCTTCTCAAGTAGGAAGCATTAAAAGATCATAGAAAATATAGATCTTCTGGCCATGAACCATAGATTTGTCCAGATATGAAAGTGTCCCTTGTCACATGCATGACGTGTAAGGCTTTCTGTTGTGTATGAGGCACCAAAAAAGATATGGCTGGGATTCTGTTTGGTCAAACAGCTTGAACCACTACACAAGCCAGTTGATATTGTGTCTCCCTCTTAAAAATGGATACTCATGATTGCTCAAGGAGAAGTCGGGCTGTTACTGGGGCCCAGTTTCCACTTGTCGAAATGGTCAGTCCAGAAATCTTCCATTATTTTGGCCACACAGAGTTCTGCTCTGCCAGTGCACAGCAGGATCCCAGCCTTTAGTTGTGAAGAATATGAAATGGGGGTTGGTGAGGGAAATGACTGAAGACATTGGGTAAATTGAGCCAGGAGTTACTGTAAAAGGAGAAAGAATTTGCTGTGGAACTTCCAGTGACATGCGTAGCCTTTAGCAGAACACCAGCATCACCACATTTTAATGCAGATTTTTTAAAAAAACAACCTTAAAACATGGTGTAAGAATTGCCATCAGCCAAATATATTGGCAAGCAGGCAGGAACCAAATTAGTTTGCAAGTAAATTTCAAAGGAAAAAAAATCATTTCCACCCACTAAGCAACTGAAAGACAGTGAGAAACTCATCAAGATTTTCTAATTACCAAGCAAATTTTTCTCTCCACTCAACACAGACACAGCCCTTTCCTGGCTAGTCCATTCTTTGGCTTCTCTGTTGACGTCATAGGACATCCTAATGGCTTTGATCAGGTCTGCCATCTGAACTCATGCTGTGGAAGGAAAATACTCAAGAGAAAAACCATCTGTAAGGAAACGTCCCTTGCCCATGCTGTCTCTGTTGCTTATTCCTGCTGCCTCATGAGACTGCTGGAAATGATGGAAGACAGCAGGGTAGGCAAAGCTGCCAGCAGCCTTCCTCTCTAGACTGGCACTATTATCCAACATGCCCCACAGAAGGTCTGAACTGCAAATTGTGTCAAGGAATTAGGTAAACACCACAACTCTTATCTCTGCATGAACGCCTGGTCACTCTCTCACAAGGGAATCCAAGGGCTGTCGATAGCTGAAGGGCACTTTTGTAATTAGTGAGTGCCCCCCTGGCTGCACAAGGAAATAACATTAATTCACAGCATTTCTAGATGAACTAAAGTTTCTTTTGAAAACCTTTGCATGGAAATCTCTTGTCTGACTTTCAGAAATAAGGATATAAAGATTATTTGGGGTGGTCATTGTATTTAAGGCATCAGTGATGAATCTGTATATGTCTAAAGCATGTTTTGCATCTTATTGTATGTATGAGCATAGTATTCTAGCATAGTACTGTATGTTTCTCATTAAATGTTGCAAAAGCTATTAATGTCTTTTATGTAAGCCTTCTTTATCACATTTTTTGTTAGAGAGAGAGAGAGAAATGGCTTTCTTTTTATAATGTAAAAAAGAAATGATGCTAGTACCTGTAAACAGGGCATGTCAGACTTCATAGAGATTGAATATACCCTTCTACTGTTGTTATATGCTGCCGATTCACTTCCAGTACATGGCGATCCTATGGATTAATGACTTCCAAAAGATTCTACAAGGAGTAAGGTGAGGTTGAATATAACTAAATAAATATATACATATCATATTTGATCTTATTTCCTCCCACTCTCTTCTGTTTTTCCCCATATTATTGCTGAGAGTTGTCATTATGTGCCCAAAGTATGATAGCCTCAATTTTGTAGTTTTTGCTTCTTAAATGAGTCCAGATTTGATTTAATCTGTCACTAATTTATTTGTATTTCTGGTTTTCAGTGGCATCCTTATAGTAAGCACCAAAAATCTCATATAGAATCATGGAGTCAGTAGGAACACTGGAAATCATATAACACATCCTCCTGACCACTGACATTAATGTCTTAATTCTTCTCTAATCAATACCCAGCTCTTTCAACTGTTTCTTATAGTGATTTGGTTTCCTCATTTTGGTTTCCCTTCTCTAGACACACTGCATTCTGTTGATGTTATTCTTAAAATTTGTCACCTAGATTATTGATTCACTTGGAATAGAGTTCAGGATAACCTCATGATCCTATTTCCCTTCATTTCCCTCAAACTGCTAGGGCAGCTAGTCATGGCTTATACATACAAAAAAGCAATTTTGTCAACAGCAGTATAAATCAAACCTGTATTTCTTATGACACGTTGTAATAAAGTTATCAACATGTTATGGTTTGTTTGTATATCTTTCCTTTGAACCAACAGAGCTACCTACAGTTTCTGAGTTAATTTATGAGTCATTGATTCATACAGTATAGATACACATTCAGGAATTTAAATATTATTCAACACTACTAACAAAATTAATTCATGCCTGTGCCCCAGAACTCTCAAATCATTCACAAAATAGAAGAGGTTTTTTTTCCAGACATACACACCTGAGCCAGCTCCTCTGCCATCATATCTCTTGATGGCAGTTCTTCAGCAGATATTCATCATCCATTACTCTCTATATAGGTGGGTGAAAAGTTTGTTCTAGTTCATTTTTATTACTGTTTACTAAAATTAACAAATCACTTAATATATTGGATGGGTAGAAATCGAGATTTTAGAGAAAATCAAAGATATGGGAGAGATTGAAACAGATAGATGTATGGCCATTCAGACTTCCTGCATCATCAGAGGGTCAGACCCAATGACCCTAGGGATCCCTTCCAGCTTACAATGTTAAATTCTATTATCCATATCCAGAGTAGTTTGAAGTGCTCAGATCTTTAAAAGCATGTATTTAAAGAGCATTGCTGCCTCTGTGTAGGGAGCCCCCCAAATTTAACAGCTATATGGCAGTTACGTACAACATAGCCTTCTCTGTGACAGCTATAGCTGCTCCTAATGCAACTGCTTTGGGCAAATAGTGGGGCATTTTGTTTCCATCTATTTTTGACAGATAGACAGAAACTAGGGCATTTCTGCATATTTGGGATGGAAAAACCTTGAGAGTGAGAAAATCTAAATGTGACAGCAAAACTGACAGATTCCCCATCCTTACCATTGAAAACTAGTACTTTCAAGGAGAAAGTGATTGCCTTTAGGGACTTGATTTCTCCAAACAAATCCTGACAACCTGAAGAGAACTAGAGACTAGATCAGCTCTTTGTTGGGAAACAAAAGATTGTCTGTCAGAACAAAAGAAATATCTGAGTCCAGAAAAAGTTTATTCTACTCCCTGGGAGCCTATTCAATCATTTCTGTGTGTTTATTGGTCTTTAAGGTAAAATTACACGATAATTTAGCCCATTTAGCGTTAGAGGTTTCCATATATTTTTAGAAGATGTGCTCTATCAAGCTATGAAAGGTATCTGTTTTTCATGGCATATTATTCTTTTTTAATCTATATATTTAAGAATGATTTGGTTTAAGAATGGTTATTAGAAAGTAATTTGCCATTTTAATTGTGAAAGCACATCTATCTGTTAGTAGAGCAAGCAATAGCAAGCACAAGCAAAGTTAACTAATAGATTCAGTTCATGAATATCAGTTATTCACCAAAAAGTTAGCACAGCATACTTTCCCCTTCAGAAAAAAAAATCAGATCCATACTTTCAATTCTGAAGAAATATGAAAGCTAGCATTTCTTGCAGAAATACATTGGTATGGGAAAGATAATAGGATTCATGGTTACAGCTAACTAAATGGAGCAACAGGAAAAGTGGTGACTGCCCCATTCATCTCTCAAAAACAAAGGCAAGAGGTCCCTTTTGCCCTCTTCCAGATGAGATCAAGAATGAAAAGGAAGGAAGTCTCATCAGCAACCCTGAAGAACATCAATCTAGATTGAAGGAAGGTCATCATAGGTCAGAGAAAGCAAATGGTAGTTGAGAAAACTTGAGGAGGTCTTTTTCTCACTATCTACTCTTACCCTTTCTTCAATGTAACCTGAGTTGCACACAGAAAGGATGGGATGTTTGGAATTAATGAACTCCCAGACTCATAATCCAATGAGAAGCCCCAGGTTGAATTATGAGACCGGGAGCCCTCAAACTGGCAGGAGGTAGAGCAGCAGAGCAGCTGTCTTATCTCCATTCCAATCCCATGCTGCTGCTTCAGACTGGTAGAAAAGTTCCCTGTAGCACCATGGGAGTTGTGAGGATTCTTTGCGTCTCTCAAAGATGCAGAGGGAAACGGGCTCCATCAGAAGCTGCCTCCATGAAGAATGTAGAAAAGTGTCCCACTGCACTGTGGGACTTGTGAGGATCCCTCATAACTCATGGGTGCATGGGGGATGACTTTCATTGGAGCCTACCTCCATAAAAAGTGTATGGAGTCCCCTTCTGATGGAACTTCTTGTTTAATGTCTACTCTCACTCTAAAATGTCTTCTATCTCCTTCTCTTCTCTTTTCTTGCTAGAATGCATCTTCCCCAAGTTACTTATAAATTATGGGGGCATTGTCTTGCGAAACATATTTATGCCTAATCATATCAGTGCATTTAATGCAGGTGCATATCAGCAGTTCTGCAGCACAGGACAGTTATGACATAAAGTAATAGCTACAAACCCAACCGAGTTTCATGACATTGTAGGCAGTAGATGATAATAACTTAGCAAGGGAATGCCAAGCCTTTTCAGTGGTGTTGTAAACATTATTCTATACCATCTTTTCTTTTGTGACTCTTTAAACCTTATGAGGATCAGACAAAGCTCAGTTTGAATCATATTAGACAGCCTGTGATTGAACACAGGTTTTCCTATCTTGGCCAGGTATGTAATATCTTGATCTGCTGTATAATAGCTTTTCAAGTAATTTGGATAGGATATACTATTATTCAGATTTTCCACTAAAATTCCACTATTATTATAATGAATTTTGGTCTGCATTTCTAACTCAGGGTCACCTTGAGCCCAGATACCTATCTCAATAGGCAGTGTAGCATCAACAGTATAGGTCTATATAGAGACACATACGAATGCCAAAATGTTTGTTAAACTGATGGATATCAATTCAGTTGCAATATCATGTCATTTATTTATTCCTTTTATTAATCCAGTAAAAAAAAGGAAGGGTAAGATGATGACATAATAAATACTCTGCACAAATGGAGTTTCTTACCCACCATGAAACAGAATAGTTCTAGGTACAGAGCAGGCTAAAATTAAATTCTTGTAGTTATGGTACAAAAAGTAATATGTCCAAGTGGTGGAGAAAAACTGTTTTCCCCGACAAAGTTCTCACTAAGTAGCTGGCTGTAGTGCTAAAGGTTGGGAGTTCAATTCCCCACTCAGCCTCCCATGGGAACAGCCAGCCTGTGTGACCTTGGGCAAGCTGCACAGTCCAAGAGCAACCCCAGAAGGTGGGAACTGTTAACCATTCAGAGTCCTCTATAACTAGAAATCCCTGGAAACAAAGGGCCACCATAAGTTAGAATCGACCTGACAGCACATAATTTCTATTATTAGTTACTGTTTGAGAAGGGCCTAAGAATAATTTCTTTGAGATTTCATAAAAACGTGTGACACAGGCTCACTTTGCCCTTGTCTCCTCCTAAACGGCCTTGTCTGCTGTGGGGGGAAATGGACTATTGATCCGTTCCTTTAGCTTTTTTAAAACTCCTGTTTCTGGCTGCCTGCTATATATTTAGAGATAAGCTTCAAAATTTGGTATGATTGCATCATATAGACGAGGAACAAATGTCTTTTAGACATTGTTCATCCTGAGGATCCAGCAGCAACTCTTTGGTGTACCTACCTCCTTTAATAAAATACTGTATGTGCATTGCACTAATGGGCCAGAATACTAAGTAAATAAATAAGTAAATAAGTAAGCAAGCAAGTATGTATGCAAGTTTTGTAGAGTGCAAATCCTATTAGATGCACAGGGTCTCACTGTCCCCAGTTTTTATGATGCTCCTCCTCCTGCTAGTTGGTTGCTACATCCTTTTGGTTGTGCCCAGAAATAGGCAATTTGCTACTTTCCTGGTGGTTCAGCCTACACTATTACCACTGACCATGCTAATAAAGTTGTATAGCAATGGTTCCCATCCTTGGGTTCCCAGATGTTCTTGGATGATAACTCCCCAAAATCTTGGTCAGCATGGCTAGGGGTGAAAACTTTGGGATTCCTCCCCCCCCAAGAATGTCTAGAGATCCAAGGTTGGGAACCACTTATGTATAGGAACTGTAGCCTGCAATTTTCTGAAGGACACCAGATTGTCCACCCATGTTGTTCCTGCCTTATGCACATGAACTGCCAGCTGGAAATAAAGAAATAGCTCATGTGAAAATTGATATGAATGTATTTATCTTCCAAACTATAAAGGTTTATGTATATAAAATGCTACATGCCAGATAAGATGGTTTGCATACAGAATGGCTCAGATATAGTCTCTGATATCTCCAGGTAGATCCCTAATTTCTTGTTCTCCCTGAAACTCAGGAGAATTTCTAAGAATCAGTGTAACTGAAATGGGCTGACCAATGCTCTACCTCAGATTAAGGTAGCCAACTCTCTCTTTTGAAGAAGGACCTGGCTGGCAACCCAACATTTCCTGTTGTGTTTTAATAACAATGCTTATGAATGGAATGAGGAAATCACATCAGATCTGAAGATACATTAAAAGATACAGGCTGCATAAACGTTAACATGCTGAATCTGAAATTTGTCACTGGAAACTAGTCCTCCCATACCTCTAAGTCCAGCTACAATGTCTATTTTTTTTCTACCCATGTGACCTGTTTTGGCCCTGACAATAAGCCAAAAAGGGGAATAAGTCATGCCAGTTCATAGCTTTTACTAGCATCCATAACAATTTGAAGAAATTAATTAAATTCTAATTTTAACATTCCATTTACCTTTGCTAATCAGGGTAGATGAGTCTTTGCTTTTGTCCTCAGCCAGTGAGCCTTGGTGCCAACTGTAAATGGGTGGAGGTGGGAGGCCAGGTTTTAAAGCCCACGCAAAAATAACAGCCAGAATTCCTCCTCTAACACGAGTCACACTGAGATTTGTATTGCTGTCCAGAGAGTTGGGCAAAGCAATGTGAAGAGTAGTCACAAGATTTATAAATCTCTGTGACTTTCTGAATCTCACTGTGCACGTCCTCAAACCTTCCATGATTGTGGTGGAGGAGGCAAAGGAGTCTCCTCTAGGATGCCATCTTAGCATGGGAGAGCAGTAGTTTTGACAACCAGACAATGTTTATTGCCAATGTATTCGCGAAGGCTTTCATGGCCAGGATCTAATGGTTGTTGTGGGTTTTTCGGGCTCTTTGGCCGTGTTCTGAAGGTTGTTCTTTCTAATGTTTCACCAGTCTCTGTGGCCAGCATCTTCAGAGGACAGTGCTATCAACCACTTTATTGCCAATCTGTATACACAGGCCCTCCAGCTTTGAGTTCTGGATCTGTGAAGAATGCCCTGGTCCTTTCAGGCTCTGCATTGTGGTTCTGTTCACCTTTCCCCTTCCCAAACTTCTCCTCAGTTACCTGGCTCAAGTCATGGCCCAATGAGTTTAGCCCCTCTTCTAGTCCTGAATGCTGGTCACACTGAGTCTACAGATTCTGCTCTAGGTGCCTCAATCTCTTTCGCTGTCACTGTCAGAGCGATGGAATTAAGTTGGCCTGGTCAAAGAAGTGGAGATCTTATTGACATTAGTGCTTTATCCTGGGCATTTTGGGTCTTCCCTGACAGCCTGATCAAGAAAGCTGTAATCCTACATGAAATAGCACTTCCTGGGAGCCCAGCAAGCTGAAAGCCACTCTGAGCCTGCTGCTGGCTTTCGGCTTTCGGGGCTTTTAAAGCTGCACCCGCTGCCCTCTTGTCTCCTGTTCCCAGTGCCCTCTGCCTCCCATCCCCGCGGGGACGGGAATCAGAGGGCAGGGGGGACAGAAGGCAGAGGGCAGTGGGTGCAACTTTGGAAGCCCAGGATTTTTTTTCCTTTGGCTGGAACAGATTAAATGGTTTTCAGTGCATTCCTATGGGAAATGGACCCTCAACCTATGAACATCTCGACTTGCGACCACCGTTCCAATACAGATTAATTCCGTAAGTCAAGGGTCCACTGTATAGAGAATTTTTCTGAGTATATAAGGTTTCTCAGTGCAGAAAATATGCTGAATAGGAGGTAGGACCAAATGTGTGAAACACCTTTAATCACGCTTACCTGCTCAGATACGATTAGTGGTGACTATAATTAGAGAAGACATAATGTCTTTGCTTGTACTGCGCTCAACAATAGGTGGAACGAGCCACATTTTAAAATGAACATGTCTAACTGCTCAGACTGATACCTATGTTAAACAATCCTCTCAGCAAGATCTCCTGAAAAAAAATCTATATATATTGTGAATTAAGAAATATCCAACATTTTTTAAAAAGGCATTTACCTAGAGGGTGTGTCAGAGATAAAGATTAGCTGTGTTACTGTACTACCAGTCAAAAAAAGACAGCATAAAAATATCCTGTTAGCATATTCCATGTGGCAATTTCTCTGACAAACAGCTTGTGACATCCCAAAGTAATACATTGCTACACAGCATTATATCTGTCCCTTGAGAAGAGGAAACCCAAAATAGTTTGTCTATAATGTACAGCACATGGTGTAGTAGACAAAATTATTAAAACCTACATCTTGAGGAGAAGGTCACTTAATAAACAATGTGTCAATAAGTCTGGGAGGACTGTAATAGAAATGAAATCAGTTGCACTAAAAAAAAGAAATTAAAAAGACACTGACGATGTATTGCAAAGCAGACAGGGGAAAATATGTAAACATTTTTGTAGGCCCCACAGTCGTCTTTTCTTCTAGTCGCTCTTGAAATTGACTCATACAGTTGTGTTCAAAATTATTCAACCCCCAATGCTGTAAAGGGGTTTAGGGACTATAGTGTACATTTGGAATTGTATTCAGAATGAAATCCTACAAGGACGTTTTAAAGAACCAAATGCAACTAAAATAACATCAATTGTTTATGTAATACAGTAGTAAATGTTTCTTTTGTGGTTTCTTCATTGCCACAATTATTCAACCCCTTAAAGACTACCACTCTGAAGAAGAGAGGTTCATTCAGGTGTTTTCGATCAGGTATTGAAAACACCTGTGGATGTCACCGAGCACCAATCAAGCATAATAAGCACCAATTAGGCAGCTTTAAAATGACTGTGATACTCAGCTCCTTCTAGACATTTACTGGTGTGGTTACAAACATGGTGAAGTCAAGAGAATGGTCCAGGAAGACAAGAGAAGAGGTGATTTGTCTTCACAGGAAGGGCAGTGGCTATAAGAAGATTGCAAAGAAGTTAAACATACCAAGAGACACCATAGGAAGCATCATTCGCAAATTCAAGGCAAAGGGCACTGTTGAAATGCTACCTGGTCATGGAAGAAAGAAGATGCTGACTTTGACTGCTGTGCACTACCTAAAGCATAGAGTGGTGAAAAGTCCCCGTGTGACTGCTGAGGAACTGAAAAAAGATTTGTCAGATGTGAGTATAGAAGTTTCAGCTCAGACAATAAGGCGCACACTGCGTAATGAAGGTCTCCATGCCAGAACCCCCAGGCGCACCCCCTTGCTGTCTCCCAAGAATAAGAAGAGTCAACTGCAGTATGCCAAAAGTCATGTGGGCAAACCACAAAAGTTGTGGGATAGTGTTCTGTGGACTGATGAAACAAAATTAGAACTGTTTGGGCCCATGGATCAACGCTATGTTTGGAGGAGGAAGAACAAGGCATATGACGAAAAGAACACCTTGCCTACTGTGAAGCATGGCGGAGGGTCAATAATGCTTTGGGGCTGTTTTGCTTCTGCAGGTACAGGGAAGCTTCAGCGTGTACAAGGTACCATGAATTCTCTTCAGTACCAGGAGATATTGGATGAAAATGTGATGCAGTCCGTCACACACCTGAGGCTTGGGAGACGTTGGACCTTTCAACAGGACAATGATCCCAAGCATACCTCCAAGTCCACTAGAGCATGGTTGCAGAGGAAAGGCTGGAACATTTTGGAGTGGCCATTGCAGTCACCAGACTTAAATCCGATTGAGAACCTCTGGTGGGACTTAAAGAAAGCAGTTGCAGTGCGCAAGTCTAAGAATTTGACTGAACTGGAGGCTTTTGCCCATGAAGAATGGGCGAAGATACCCGTAGATCGCTGCAAGACACTTGTGTCAAGCTATGCTTCACGTTTAAAAGCTGTTATAACTGTAAAAGGATGTTGTACTAAGTACTAAGATTGAATGTCACTTGGGGGTTGAATAAAAACGAATAATGATGTGAGCACAGAAAAGACATTTGTGGTTATTTCATTATAAACTTAAGGTTATATTTCTCTGACCTACAAGTGCCTCTTTCATGTAGATGTAAGCAAGATGACTGAATGATCAAAATCAATGTCAAAATGGCCAAAACATTCAATTTCAGTGGGGGTTGAATAATTTTGAACACAACTGTACACTGATTGATAGAAAAATGTGAAATGGGAGTATTAAGTCCAAACTGATTCTTGTTTGCAACTAGAAATTTTGAGCTGGGTATATGAAAACACACTCCCAGAAAACTTTGATAAACCTTTGTGCCCAAAAGAGAGGTGTGAAGGGTGAGTGCGGTTGGAAAATATGGAGAGGTGTGTGTGTCCCTCTACAGCAAAGCATTAAGAGCCTCTTTTATTTTTGCATGGACATAGAGATCCTCTTGGGGATGTGTTTTGTTCAGATGCACACAGATTTTATATAATCTGCTTTCTGCACTCCAAGTAATTTCTGTCTCCTCCTCCTCCTCCTCCTCCTCCTCCTCTCTCTCTCTCTCTCTCTCTGTGTGTGTGTGTGTGTGTACAATACAAGGGGCAAAAGGGTGGATCCCTTTCATTTGTCTCCACTGCTGAGATGGGGGGGGGGCGTGGGACATTGTACACACCCCTTCTCTGTGCATCCACTCCCCTCTTTCTGCCTCCTTCTCCCGCCTTCCACTTATCCAAATTTAATATAGTTGAAAGGGAATGTAAAGGGCGGAATGCAAAAACAGACACAAATGAGCATCTGTTTGCTTGTCTCCTCTTGCACTGCCATACTAGCTTGCCTCTCTTTTTTTTACACCTATCGGACATGATCACGCTAAATAGGATATTGCTCCTCCTGCCAGCCTCAACCGATCCTGTTTAAACCACACAGGTATGTCCTAGGTTTATACCCACATTGCTTTTTTACTTTAACTATCTTTTAAGTGGCATCGAGTTCATTTCGACTTATGGTGATCCTTCCAGGATTTCCTAGATATTAGCTGAAATCCTGTTGGATCGGTTCCATTTGAATTAATGTCACCAGGAGCGGGAGACTGCCATTGTCTAAAGACTTCTTCTTTCAAGGTTTAGGTGCACACAACTCCATCTCATTGCATGTGAGCCGTGTGAACCCTAGAATGAAAAAAGGAAGTATTTGATTAGTATTTGATTAGTGGCAGTCTGACAGTGCTGCTGCTGTCATTCCCATTGTGCAGGTAGAACAAGCATTTTGTCCTTTAAAAACTCAGAATTAATTTACTGGTCATTTTGGTAAAGTTCAAGGCCATATACTGTAGGTGGCAGGGCATGTAACCCCATCAGACATTTTTTGGTTTATCTCAGCTGTCTCCTCTTCCAGAAGGCACAATGGGGATTCAAACACACAGCTGGAGACTCCAATCCACTAAGTTATACCACCGCTTTTGTCATTCATGTAAGTGTTATGTCTACCTCTGCCAGATTTTGGTTTCATTTTCCATCTTTTAGAATATTACCTACTTACGGCTGCTTTTGAAATTCAAACTTTTACCAGAATCCTAGTCCTTTGTCATTCCACTGTGATGCACTCAATGTAAATCTTAGCAGGGAACTGCCACAAGTTAAGACATCAGTACTGTATGGGCTTTTGCTATGTTCAGTGTCGAGATTTATCTGTTATGTCAGGAGGTGTAACCAACAGGATTTTGGCTTTTATGAATACTGTTACAAATCTGACATGTACTTCCTCATCTGTACTTCCAGGTAAACTGTGCAGATTGGATCTCAGTTGTAAGCTGGGCTTCACATTTCTTGAATGATCTGACACTGTTCTTGGCTGAAAAACCAGAGCAAAATGTTTTTAAAATGTATATGTTGAGACAAAACTCTTTTGGAATACTTATTTTGAAAGAAGAAAATGTTTAAAATTACATACATAGTGAGATATTACCGTGTATGCAAATTTATTTGCAGATTAATGTGGGGAGCAGAAACCAACACTTGGAAACATAGCAGAAATCAGAAATGGGATGTTAAACTGTACCCACTGTTTAAGAGGGAAGATTTGCTGTTACCTGTAGATAAATGTGACATTTATCTCTTGGAACAGCAATTAAGGGATAAAAGTCTCCCCATCATGCCATATTTGAAGTGCCAGATTGAAAATAATAAAACATCCTTCATAAACTTCCAGCACTGTTTTGCAACTAATTAGATTTTTACACCTTTAGTAGATGAAAGGTTTCTTTAGATCTTTATTCTGAATTTCAGTGAATACAGTAGTTTAAAGCTATATCTAAAGGCTTTGATGCCCATATGTACTCTATTGTCCATATCAACCTCTGCCGTTGGTAGGCTCCGAGTTCTTTATACCATGTGCTCATTATGCAGACCTTGATCATGTATCCGAGCAGTTCTAGACTTTTTTTAAACAAGAAACAAAGAGCACGATCACTTTTGGTCCTTTCTTCCACACAAGGTCCTGACAGAAATCATTTTCATGGGTAATAAGAGAAACTATTGTTTGGTACAGATGGCAATTTCCCTCTCAGTGCATCCTGGGAGAAGGAGAAAACTAACCTCACCTCCACTATAATGAAAGTCTGGATAACTTCACTCTGATCATTATTTTCAAATTTAAAACAAATCCACATGCAGAGCTGAACCACTTATTTACATGTGGTCCGGCCTCAGTTCAATATCTCCTATGTTTAATGATGAATTAGTTTTTAATAAAATGCTTCTTCTAACCAGCAGTGGGTTACGAAAGTGGGTTTAGAAATATATACAGTAAGTATAAACGTTGAGGACTTCATATATGGTTAGGCCCTTTGGTAAACAACTCCTCTGTAATTGTCTGTCTCTGAAACTTTAATAATAACGGGTTTAATGGACAGAATTAGCATTAGGGAAATCAAGATGAACTTGTAGCAAAAGGACAAGCCCTGGGGGGATTTGTGTACAAGGTGTGGGGAGGGTGTATGGAATTGCACTTTCCCTCACTGTGGTGGCTGGGATTTGTACAAAGGCAGAAATGTTTTGCCACGTGGGAAATTAAAAGATGCAAGTACCAAATTGCTTATTTAAAAACAAAAATTGGCAACAAAACATCATGTTTGTTCAATTAAAGGGTCAGCCTCGGGAAGCCCAAATAAATTTTGTTTCCTTTGCGAAAAACCAAGGGACTAGGGGAAAGAAAAAGATAGTTCTATGGAGAAGCTAATTCCAATTAACCAAGAGATGTAAAGTCACTTGCTCCATTTAAGCACAAAGTGTCACAATGGGGGGAAAAAGCCTTTCTTGCCTTAATAATACACACTGAATCACACAACAGGGGAAGAAAATATATTTTAGGGAGCATGCTATTTTTCTCTTTTTTTAAAAAAACAATTGCACACTATAAATAGCACGCAATGGAAGGCATTGTAGCTGAGTTGTGTCGGATGATTATGTTTATTGTAGATTTGTTTCTGACATTTGTTGGAAGCAGGTGAAGTCCACAGTTCTATGTTCTCATTGTTTTCTTTTCATTTCCACCCACCCATCCATCAAAACTCACTCTTGATTTATTTCATTAATATAACTTTTGCCTACCACTATGTTTCATGATATTCTGTTTTGAAACAGAAGTATCTATATGAATTGAGTGTGCAGTGGGCTTTTAATACTAAGGCTGATGTTGAATTCAATCAACCTAAAGCTTGAACTGTTGCAGCGGACAGACATAATTCTCATTGTGCACTTAAAGGCCGTAATTTCTTCAGTGGGTTCCAAAAAGTATTTTTGTGTAATGATCCACAACTCCATAGCAGACCATGTGCGCTGCATGTAGAAAAACCCAAATTCAATCTCTAGCATTTCTTAGATTGTTGCACAACTATCTACATGCCACTTGAGGCTGTACTTTTGGTAGTTGCTCTTGTGCTGAGGTGGAAGTGCTATCCCCAAACACTTCTGCTCATATACGTATTGTACAAGTGGTTTTGCCAGGGACATGCATGCAACTGAACAATTGCATAGCACAATTCCTTGTTGCTGAACATATTGTTTGGCACATTTACAGCAGTGTAACTTGACGTTACACTGGCATGAACAAGATTTTGCCCAGTATTTAGGTGAAGAGTGAAGGATCTCCAGAGGGCCCACTCCACAAATTCATCCCCAGACTTTGGAGGGCCACAATCACCAATCTCAGGAAGAAGAAAAAATAATCTTACAATAATGTTTTCTGTTTTTTTTTTTTTCACTGAAAAAGACCCATCTTCTCACCTTCATGGTGGTATGTTGGCCCCCTGGGTTCTAGGATTCCCTCTAAACATGAGAAAATGATCTTCACTCCTTCTAGGGAGCAAAGTGGGACATTCCAAAATGCTTTAAAAAAAAGATTATTGGTTTTGGGGATGGCTGTTTGGGAGGTTCAATGTAGCCCCAGCAGCACACAGTCCACCTGTTTTCCTTCATTATTCAAAATCCTGTTTTGCAACTACAGATGCAACTTAAACAGCTTATGAGAAACATCCTGTAAGACACAATGGAGAGTGGTCAGACTCAGCTTCATCTGTTCATTAATCTGTAGAAGCTGAGGACTGACAACTTCAGTCATCTTCATGTTTGGATTTCAGCTCATACTAACCCCTGCTAAGATGACCAATGGGAAGTGTTTGAGGAAGTTGAGGTTCAGAATACCTGGAAGAACAAAGATACAGTCAAAACCCATACCTTGAGTAAGGATATAGACATCACAGGACACATATGGTATAAATCAGCACATGTTAAACAAAAGGGTCCAACTCTCAATGAATCATGCAGGATTTTTACTGGCTGCTTGAAACCTACCCCCTTGAAAAAGTCTGTTCTTTGGCTGGCGTTGCCCTTCCAGAAGTTTATCAAGAGGTGATAGCAAATAATGAACAAAATAAGGCAATACAGAACCCATTCACTTCCTGGACACCAGCCCTCTAGATGATGGCTAAAGTAGAGAAAAAGATTTCTGAAGTCATCTCAAGCTTTAAATATTGAACCAGAAAAGTCTAGGATGAAACTATGGAGAATAAATACAACACACCTTGCTGAATGGATGAATGCTGAAGAGCATCTCCCACCAGGACAAGACTCTAGCTGGACCATTGGGAAGTCACATAATACACTTCAAAGTGAAATAGGAAGATCAAAGGACAATCAAATAAAATGGGACTACTTGGACAGAAGACAGTTTTTCTGTGGTTGAGGAGAAATTCAATCAAAGCAGCACTTGTGTGCATGTTTGTGCCCCACCAAGTGTACAAAAGAATATCTAGTATATGGCTACGATAAAACTATTGAAATAGTTTGCTTCTGGTCAACAATTGTCTAATTATCTTGACATTTTAATTTGTTTTTAATTTTACATATATTTCACATAAATTCAAAGTTTTAAATTGTGCAACGCTCTGATATGAATAAAGAAAGATCACAGGAGACCTCATGCTAATCATGGCTTTTATTCTATTTGTTTCAAAGGTACTAAGCTAAAATCCCCCCATTCAATTTCAGCTTTTAGCTTGCAGACAGTGGGGGCATTTTACAGACTGAGATGTAGTGAGTATGGGCAAGGGACAGAAGTGAATTTATTGATGGTGGCAGTAATGCTCCAGCCTACTGGGGGCTGCAATAATTTCCAATGCAAATTAATCTTACTAATACAATGGCAAAGTGAGGGAAAGAGATATTAGTTCCTACTCCTGCCCATATTCTTGAATGTCATCACAAAGCCAAATCAGAATGAAGGCAGGAGGAGCAAGCAATATGGCCATTCTTTTCTCAGGCAATGCGTGCTAGACATCATTGAAAAAAATGGCTCTCAGCTAAAATGGGGAGTATGCATTTTCCCATTGCCAAAGAGCCAGTTGCAGGAAGCTTAAGCATTATTTATACCTTTAGTAATTACTAAGAAAATATTCCTAAGAGCATTTACTAAGAAATCCGTGAACATCTGAATAAAAGTTTCAAAATCCTACCTACTCTCTCTTCCCACCGCTTTTTAACTGGACTTTGTAATGGTAAGTGATTTTTCTGAACTGTGTGTCCAATATGTGACAGTCACCTGAACTTAAGACAGTAACTGTGATGGACAGGTCAGTAACCACTCCTGCCCATCACAATGGAACCCTGATTTAACAACCAATGGGTGAACGAAAGAGGCGGAACTAAGGATATATAAGAGAAATGGAAGACAGTTAAAGATCAGTTAGGGATGAGTTAGGGATATGAGTTAGAGTTAGGGACTTCAGTTAGAGAGAAGCAGTTTAGGCAGTTAGGACCAGCCTTGTGTTAGAGAAGGGTAATAGAGAGATAGAGAATAAGACAAGGAAAGTACAAATCTTGTATGGTTTATGGTTATGATTGGAAAGAGTTAGAAGTGATAAGAAATGAATAAATACCTTGATTAAAATGATTCTACCTAAGCAAATATAAATGTTACCAAAGCACAATTTATTGAATGAATACAATAAGACCATCCATGATTCACTTTACATGATTTACTGATAAACACATAAATAAACATTGTTATATTAAAGAACTGTGATTTAAGAGTCATATTTGATAGAGTGAGGAATAAATCCTCTGGTGGCAGTGGAAAAGGGTTGAGAAATAAATGTCATACCCGAAAATGAACCTGGGTTGTGTGGAAGAACAAACAGGGGAACTGGGTGTATGTGACAGTAACAAATTTTAAAATCTATCAAACATGGGAAAATTCAGAAAACAGGTATATCAAGCAAACTGTGGAACAGGATATACTCAAGACAACAGAAGCTCTGAACTCAAGAGCTTAACATGAGAACAATAATCAGAATTATTAGATTGACAACCCAAATGGAGATATTGAATGTTCATGCTTAACAACACTCACTTTCTGCCATTCCCAGGAGTGATTCAAGAATCTATTCTGGATCTGTTCAGGCTGAAATAGCCCACGTGGAGTTCTCACCTGTCTTTCCATTATTATTAATATCATCAAATCATAGTATCTTCTTTTTGTGCCAGAGATGGCAATAGGAGCCTAGTTGTGTACCAATGAGAATGACTATTTAGACCTTGTCCCCCCACCCAATTCTTGTAAAACTGAACATAAGTGTCTACTATATAACATGTAAACATTTAAGGTACAATATCAGAAATGAACTGTGAGAGCAGGCCAGTTCTACTTATTTCCACTCTTGTATGTGGTAATGATTTGCTCTGAGGTCCATATCAGCAATACGTCACATGTGGGAGTAAACAGAGCTTTCTTGATGTGATTAACGTCATTTTTGGCAAAATGACAGATGGAAAACTATTGTTTGCAGATGTAGATCACATGTAAGCCATGAACCAGAAAGGGCCAGGTTCAAAACTTACCTGCATTGTAAATTCATTAGGCAGTATTGGAGTATCCTCAGGAACATATAAAGCAGTTACATTCCAGGTTAGAGCAGTAATCAACATAGTCCTATATTGTCAACACTGAGTGGCAGCAGTTCTCTAGGGCTTCAACCACGAAGCTTCCCTAGCCTCATTCAAAACACAGATTGAACCTGTGTGCCAAATACACAGGGCAGAAGCTCTGCAACTGGGTAATGAGTCTGCAGTGGTCTAGTTTGGAAGGATGCGTCCACGAAAGTTTGCATTAAAATATAATAGCCTTTGAGTTGCAAGATGTTTTTATCTTTTTCTTTTCTTTTGTTATGTTTCTTTGGATTTTGCTTGATATGCAGCAGCCTAGAGAGTTTCAGAGAGAAAATTTCCCTATTTCTCCTATTTGCTGTGGTCGACACAGTCAAAGGCTTTTGCATAGTCAATGAAGCAGAAGTAGATGTTTTTCTGGAACTCTCTGGCTTTCTCCATAATCCAGTGCATGTTAGCAATTTGGTCTCTAGTTCCTCTGCCTCTTCGGAATCCAGCTTGTACTTCTGGGAGTTCTCGGTCCACATACTGCTGAAGCCTACCTTGGAGGATTTTGAGCATAACCTTGCTAGCGGGTGAAATGAGTTTAATTGTACAGTAGTTGGAGCATTCTTTGGCACTGCCCTTCTTTGGGAATGGGGTGTAGACTGATCTTTTCCAATCCTCTGGCCACTGCTGAGTTTTCCAAATTTGCTGGCATATTAAGTGTAGCACCTTAACAGCATCATCTTTTAAGATTTTAAATAGTTCCACTGGAATGCCATCACGTCCACTGGCCTTGTTGTTGGCCAGGCTTTCTAAGGCCCACTTGACTTCGCTCTCCAGGATGTCTAGCTCAAGGTCAGCAACCACACTATCTGGGTTGTCAGGGTCATCCTGATCTTTCTGGTATAATTCCTCTATGTATTCTTGCCACCTCTTCTTGATGTCTTCTGCTTCAGTGAGGTCCCTAACATTTTTGTCCTTTATCATGTCCATCTTTGCACAAAATATTACTTTAACATCCCCAATTTTCTTGAACAGATCTCTGGTTTTTCCCTTTCCATTATTTTCCTCTACATCTTTGCACTGTTCATTTAAGAAGGCCCTCTTGTCTCTCCTTGCTATTCTTTGGAAGTCTGCAGTCAATTTTCTGTAACTTTCCCTATCTCCCTTGCATTTTGTTTCCCTTCTTTTCTCTGCAATTTGTAAGGCCTTGTTGGACAGCCACTTTGCTTTCTTGCATTTCATTTTCTTTGAGATGTTTTTTGTTGCTGCCTCCTGGACAATGTTACGAGCCTCTATCCATAGTTCTTCAGGCTCTCTGTCCACCAAATCTAGTTCCTTAAATCTATTCTTCACTTCCACTGTGTATTCATAAGGGAATTTGGTTTAGATTATACCTGACTAACCCTATTTTCTTCAGATTAATCTTGAATTTTGCTATAAGGAGCTGATAATCAGAGTCACAATGAGCTCCAGGTCTTGTTTTTACTGACTGTATAGAGCGTCTCCATCTTTGGCTGCAGAGAATATAATCAATCTGATTTCGGTACTGCCCATCTGGTGATGTCCATACGTAGAGTTGCCTCTTGTGTCATTGGAAAAGAGTGTTTGTGACAACCAGCTTGTTCTCTTGACAAAACTCTATTAACCTTTGCCCTGCTTCATTTTGAACTCCAAGGCCAAACTTACCTGTTGTTCCTTTTATCTCTTGACTAGCATTCCAGTCCCCTAGAATGAGAAGAACATCTTTCTTTGGTGTCAGTTCTAGAAGGTGTTGTAAGTCTTCATAGAATTGGTCCATTTCAGCATCTTCAGCATTAGCCGCCCCGAGTAGACATGGTCTAGAGGGGCGGGGTATAAATGTAATAAATAAATAAAATAAATTGGTGATTTGTGCATAAACTTGGATTACTGTGATGCTGAAAGGTCTGCCTTGGATTTGTATTGAAATCATTCCATCATTTTTGAGATTGTATCCCAATACAGCTTTTTCCACTCTTTTGTTGACTCTCAGGGCTACTCCATTCCTTCTACGGGATTCTTGCCCACAATAGTAGTTATGATAATCATCTGAGTTGAATTCGCCCTTTCTGTCCATTTTAGTTCACTGACACCCACGATGTCAATGTTTGTTCTTACCATCTCCTGTTTGACCACTTCTAGCTTACCAAGGTTCATAGATCTTACATTCCAGGTTCCTATACAGTATTTTTCCATTGCAACTTCAGATTTTCCTTTCACTTCCAGGCATTTCTGGAGCTGAGTGTCCTTTCGGTTTTGGCCCAACCACTTCATTAGCTCTGGAGCTACTTGTACTTGTCCTCCGCTCTTCCTCACTAGCATGTTGGACGCCTTTCGACCTGAGGGGCTCAACTTTCAGATTCATATCTTTTAGCCTTTTGTTTCTGACCATGGAGTTTTCTTGGCAAAGATACTGGAGTGGCTTCCCAGTTGCTGCTCCAGGTGGATCGTGTTTAGTGAATACTCTCCATTCTGGCCTGTCCACCTTTGGTGGCCCTGCACAGCATAGCTTCTCTGAATTGCTCAGGCCCCTTCGCCAAGACAAGGCAGCCATCTTTAAAGGGGTACATTACAATACTTCTTTCCAAACAGTGCGCGTGGCTCCCTGTTAATCAATTAATTGATTCATGATTGGTTGGAGGCATTGATTCACATGAATACAAATTGATGAATTAATGATTTTTGAATGAATTTAGTGATTCATTGTTTATTTCATGCCCATCTCTAATTAAGATTATAATTTGGTCTCTGAACACAGCACAACTTGCAACAATCTTGGCTGTAGCTGGAAAGGATGGAATCATTTAGACCCTGCTTCAGACAACTAGATGCCTTGAGCTACTACTGAGAGCCACTGAATAAAATGGAACCTCTGAATAAATATGCCTCACGTTGTGCTGTGAAATATGCAAATGATATGTTGGTTTATTACTACAATTCTTTGGCATGGTACTTATTCTTAACTTGCTATTTTCCACTTTCAAAAGAAAAAAAGACAGTCCTTGAGAAGCAGTGAAGATGTATTTATAGATATAGACTTGAGTTCCACACTTACAAGTTGCTATGCTACCAAAGAAAGGAACTTGACTTCAGTACTTAAGCTAGATTATTCTCACAAATTGCTCCATTGAGCCTTAGTGTTGCTGTCACAGCAAATGTCGACATATCTGTCCTAGCAACATGCGCCATCGTCAGAGAAAGATCATGACTCACTAATGTAGAAGTGGGCCAAAGATGGGTATGAAACAGACGTGAGACCAGACAGGCCCAGTTCATATATAACCAAGACTGGCATCATTGCTGTTGATGGGAAAGCCTTCACAAAGACTAACTTCGCAATTGGCCAGTCTAGTGTTATTTTATGAACAAAGATTTTGGCTCTTAAAGTTTATTTTGGGCTCCCATGAAGGCAAGACATGCAGGTATCCTAAACATACACCACTGCAACTTGGTTTTGAGAGATTAAACTGGTTTAAGAACTAACACAGGAAGGTTGGTGTCTTTCTTCACATCCTGATACTGTGTCTACATTCATTCATTCATTCATTCATTCATTCATTCATTCATTCATTCATTCATTCATTCATAGGCCACCTTTCTCCCGATAAGAGGACTCAAGGCAGCTAGGGGCCTCAAAGTAGCACAGAGCACTGTTAGGACAATTCCATGTATAATGTGGCAACCTGGGTTTGTCACAAAGCTAACACTTAGTAGGCTCTCTACTTGTATGATACACACACTTCTGTCCAAACCACTGTTTATTAAGCCAAAGTAAATGCTGCATGCATCTGCATGTAATATCACAATGCCTCTTTGTGATGTAAAACACCATTAGGACTGGAGAAGCAACATGAGAAGTACATACTTAAGCCTTTCCCCCACTCATCACTCCCTTCGTCTGCATCATGCATGTACACATAGCTGAGACTTCTTGTGCCCTGAACTTAACAAGACTTCTAAGGCTTCAGTACAACAGACAGACAGAACCATCACCAACAATATCTTTATGTGAACAATATGGGGCATATAAATTTAAGATTGGATTGAAGAATGTTATGCTTCCAGGGCCAGATCACTCTTTCCCTGCTGCTCCATTTTGCTGGAATCAAAAGCCATACAGCGTCTCCATCTTTGGGCCCAAACCTTTTCCTCAATTCCTCAGTTCTGGAGATTTCCTTTGCCTCAGGAGATGGGTCAAAATGGTGTGCAGGTGTCTTCTGTGCTGATGATAAATCTTCAGAGGGTGCAAAATCTAATCTTCAGACTCTCAAGGGGCTGATTTTTTTATAAGAACAAAGGCGACAGGGGCGACAGCAATAACTACAGTGGCATCTCTCTTCTCAGTGTCGTAGAGAAGGTGCTTGCCTGTGTTGTGCTGAAGAGACTCCAGGTGCTTGCAGACAGAGTCTATCCAGAATCACAGGGTGGATTTCGAGCTCATAGATCCACCACGGACATGATATTTTCCCTCAGACAGTTGCAGGATAAATGTAGGGAGCAATGACAGCCACTCTTTGTGGCCTTCATAGATCTTACAAAGGCCTTTGATTTGGTTAGTGGGGATGGCCTTTTTAAAATACTTCCCAAGACTGGATGTCCACCCCAACTCCTTAATATCATCAGGTCCTTTCATGAGGAAATGAAGGGCACTGTAGTTTTTGATGGCTCAACATCAGATCCCTTTGACATCTGAAGCAGAGTGAACAGGGCTGTGTCCTTGCACTGACTCTGTTTGGGATCTTTTTTGCTGTCATGGTGAAGCACACTTTTGGAACAGCAACAGAAGATGTCTGTCTCTGGACTAGATCAGCTGGAAAACTCTTTAATCTCTCTAGATTGAGAGTGAAGACCAAAGTCCAGCTGAAATGCATGTGGGACATCCTCTTTGGAGCTGCTGTTGCCCATTCTACTGAAGACCTCCAACAACCTATGAATCATTTTAATAAGGCCTGCCACGATTTTGGATTAACTGTCAGTCTGAAGAAAACATAAGTCATGGGCCAGGGCGTGAACTCACCTCTCTCTATTACCATCTCTACACCAGAATTGGAGGATGTTCATGACTTTGTGTACCTTGGCTCAACGATCTCTGACACCCTCTCCCTAGATGTCGAGCTGGATAAATGCATTGACAAAGCAGCCACCATGTTCTCTAGACTCACAAAGAGAGTATGGCTTAATAAGATACTGACGGCATATACCAAGATCCAGGTCTATAGAGCTTGTGTCCTTAGTCCTGTACTGCAGTGAGTCCTGACCCTTTATGCATGGCAGGAGAGGAAGTTGGCAGGACAAAGTTCCAAACAAAGTAGTCCTAGAACAAGCTGGAATTTTTAGCATGTATACATTACTGAAACAGCGATGTCTAGGTTGGCTTGGGCATGTTGTTAGAATGGCTGATGGTTGGATTCCAAAAGATCTCCTCTGTGGAGAACTAGTGCAGGGAAATTGCCCCAGAGGGAGACCAGAGCTGCAATACAAGGATATCTGCAAGAAGGATCTGAAGGCAGCATGGCCTCTCCCAATTTGAAGAGACACTTGTCCAGCAAGCCGAGCCAAAGAGGCAGTCCTGAAACCAGCAAAATTAGAGAGCTGGACAGGGGATAGATTGTATTTTTCTTCAATGTGGAAGGGATTGTCACTCTCATACTGGCCTTGTCAGCACACTAGATGCTGTTCCGAGACCTCTATTCAGAGCACGTTACCATAGTCTGTTGAGAATGAAGGATGCCTACTAGACAAGGGGCCTATTTAGGGACCATGACTGAACTGGATCACAGTGTTGGGAAGAAGGGAGTGTAGAAAACATGTGATTAAATACTAAATAAAAAGATATTGAACTGATTGGCCCATGGTTCTGACCAAAGAGAAGCATGCATGGCTTTCCTCTGTTTTTCCATTTAGTGCTGCTGATACAGCAGAACCAGCTGGCCCTTCCTCATCTGAGCTAGAATCAGAGCCCAAGTCAGTTCCTGACATTTTCCATTGCAGGGGCTTAAAGGTGAGCAAATATATTTGGGAGTTATCTGAATGGAGAAAGGATTCTCTCTCTTTCTCCCTCGCTTTCTTCCTTCCCTCGCTTTCAAAAGTGACCAGATGGTTGTTACAGGCCTCTCCATCCAGTTTGGCCTTATTCATTTTATATTTTTAAGATCTTCATATGAAAATTTGTAAGTACAGACCCATCAGAAGCTATTATAAAGTTAGAAACTGTGAGAGATGAAAAGAAATTGAATTTCTTATTGCTGAGGCTTCAGTGTGATTCTTTTTCTGACTCATATTTTTCCCCAGGTAAAGTTGCCCTGAATGTATTAATGAGAACGATTTTTTATCCTTTGCTAGTGATAAAATATGGGCCAATAGAGGGATCTCTTTGATCATGTGGTCCTTGAAGACTGTAATCAAGACTGGTACTCATTTCGATGCAAGCAAGAGACCATGGATGATGTTAAGTATAAGCCAGGGTTCTGTCCGGAAGGAAATAGATTATTTATTTATGCATTTACTTAATCAAGAAATACTCAAGACAGAAATTTTGCAAAGTGAAAAGATGAACTAGATTGTTAGGATCCTGGCACAAGAAAACATGTGGAACTATTACAGGAAGGCAGTGCACTATATGAAAGATGTTGTAGGTCAGGTAGAAGGGAGGGATCATGGAGTGTACTCAGAGATTTGAAGGGAAGTGAATCAAGGACCATAGCTCAGTGGTAAAGCATCTGGTTAGTATACAGAAGGTCCCAGGTTCAGTACCCAGCATCTCCTGTTAAAAGGTTGGGTGGCTGGAAATGAGGAAGAGGGCAGAGAGTTGTTGTCAATTACAGTAAATGTTATCATTTGGAAAAGTTACTTTTTGGACTACAGCTCCCAGATTCCCCATGCCCATGGTGAGTGGAAGATATTAAATGTTGTAATCCAAAAATATAACTATTCCAGGCTGTGCAATCTGATGGCTGAATCAGGGGTGTCTCCAGCCAGCAGAACGCACAGTTAGCTGCACAGATACACTGTTTGACCAGTTACTGAAGACAGGGTCAGAGTTTTGTTCAGGTAAAGCACCCACTAAAGAGTAATCACACAAGCAGTTTTCCCCTTTGGTGGGCGATCAACCACACAACTGGATGCACAACTGGTCATGCAGCCAGTTTAGTAACCTGTTGCATGATAGTCACCCCGCCAAAGTCTGAAACCCTTCCATGCATAGTTGCCTGCACAATCATATTTCTGCGTGCATGGTTTCTCCAAACAGATCTAACTTAAGGATCTTGGCTTGCAGTTCCGACTTTTGACATGGCATTCTTGAACTATGGCAAGTAAAGGCTCTCCACAGGTATTCTGTTGCTCCTCATAATGATCTTTATGGGGCTCATTGGCCTTTCATGTATTAGATTTCAATTAGTGTCTCCAAAATGCAGCAGGCACTATTTTTTATTAGGATTGATAAACCTCTGTTTGCAGAGTGTGGCATATTGTTCAAGGCTTTTTTCCTTTTTTATATAAAGCAAGGACATAAAATATTTGGTAGCATTACAAGACTCCATAAAGCTTGGGCTGCAAATGACTTGGGCTTCAGCCCACAAACCATTACGGACGGAGTACCTCTAGAATAATCTAATAGCGTTCATTTGAAATTCAGTTAAGCCTACCCCAGAGTCAGTGGCTCATTCATTTGAAGCCCTGATGTTGCAGGTGCTTGCCAGTTATCTTAAAATAAACCTTTCTGAGGAGAAGGAAGAAAAAGAGAAGGAGGGGGAAGAAGAGACAGTCGAAGGAGCTTACAAAAATTGCATGTGTATTTGTAGCTAATGACTCTCTAGAACAGGTTCAGATGTCCTTAGGAATGGAGGCTGAGCTTGCCATTGTCTGTAAGGCCCATTTTGGGTACATGTCAAAATGCCAAAGCAGCTTGCCTCCTATTGTCAATGGATGGCAATTGATGATGATGGATAATTCTGGCAGGCACTGTAAGATTGGTCAATGCTGTAGAAAACTGCCTGTGTTGCCCTGCCGACTTGATGCATTTTGCTATTATCACTGCTTTCACTTTGTGCACGCTGAACTCTTGATGCTGGAAAGGGATCATTCAATCATTGCAGTTCCTCCCTCCCTCCTGATAATTGAGAAAATTTGATCAGATAAAGCTGTTTTGTCTCTTCCCACAATCATGGGAATTAGCAGCTCAAAGAACCCCCTTTTTTAGCCTTTGACTTGACATTAAAAACTTGATACATTGCAACGAGTAAAGATCTGCAAGAAGAAAGTACAGCTGGGAAATCTTAACATGTATATCATGAGAGGAAATAACTTTTAAAATATTTGAATCTGCATTTAGTTTTGAATTTCCATGCATGCTTTTTAAAAAAGTACTTTGGCAATTCCTCTGCAAATAGGAAAAAAATACATGCAAAAGCAGCCTGGATTGAAAATGTATGAATTCATGTATTCTCAGCTTGGGAATGTGTGCGAATTCTCTCATAGAGATCCCTAATTCCCTTACAACAGAGGAAGGTCTCTAGAAACCTAAAGGAGGTGATGGAGGAATGGCCCAAATGGCAAATTGTACTCCTTAGAGGTCACAATCAGCAATTTCAGGCCAAAGAAAAATGATTTAAAAGGAATTTGGAGAATCAGGGGTACTGAGGTAGCCCTAGGCAAGGCATGTGTCTCATGGACTGCATTGTACCGCCAACCATGAACAATATTACCATATTTTAAAAAGTGTAAGTCTCACTCAGAATAATATCTGGGGACCAAAGGGTGGTAAACACTGTTCTAAAGAAACTATTTACTTCTTTTTGAGAACTTGGAAAGCAAAGAGTTACTTTCTAGAATTACAACAATAGTGCTAATTAATTACTGGGTGGGCTAGAAAAATAACTATAATCAATTACTTTTTAAAAAGTAGAATTCCAGACTCTTATCTCTTTTCCTTCCCAAGAGTGCTAAATGCAACCCTAACACTATGCCTGGTTTTAGCCTAAACCTAAGACAGTGCATTAACCAGAGATGGACTACATGCCAACATGGCCACTGGGAAATGCAGTCCCTCAAAAGTAACTTTCCTCATCTCTACCATTCACTCTCTACTAATTATGGCATACTGTGCTGTATACCTGTCACTCTCGTCACTATGCAACAGAATCGTTCCAGCAGCTTCTCAGAGGGTGCAGTATTTTCAGTAACCTGCAGCAAGAAATGCTTTAGGAACAAATGTGCTTTCTAAGACATGACTGTTTTCTCCAAATATTGAACAGGGGAGCAGTTTGAAGTCATAATCTTCCCTTGCTGTGTCATCACCAGCTTTCATGGAATACAGAAGAATGGTTACTTAAAACTGCAACACAAATCCTGATCATTCTCATCAAGAATTCACTGTTGTTGCTAAGCTACTGGCTTCTTTAGAGAAACTTTGAAGGATGGGGCACATTAGGAGCTCATTAGAATCTGGAGGATGTTGGTTAATGTACAATAAGCCCCCACGCTAAACACACTTTAGAAATAATAAGGAACAACCACATCCACAAAGTGTCCTTTGTATAGATTCAGGGGCTTGTGAACCTTCTCTGTTTACTTTCACTGACCATTATCTTCCTCTGAATTATTCCACCATCTTTGCTCAACAGAACATTATATGTAAATAGAAAAGAGATATTTTAGGATAATTAGCAGAGTGAGTGGAAGCTAAGTTAACTGGTGGATTCAGCCCCTGAATATCATCATGAGACCCCTTTGGAAAGAAATCACATCCAGACTTCTTATTCTAGGAAAGCAGCCAGTGTTTATGACAAGAATTCATAAAGATAAGAAAGATAATGACCATCCTAGCCCTAGCTAATGGGCAGAGATGCAGGGAGCCCTATCTGCCCCCACCATCTCAAAGTGAAGAAGGCTCCCTCTCGAAGAAAGAGGCCATAGAACAGTGAGAAGGAAAGGAAATGACACCAGCAGCCCTAAGAAATATCAGTTGAGGTTGAAAGAAGGTCAGCAAAGGTCAGAACAGGTCACAGAAAATTCAGGAAACCCAAGGAGGAACATCTCTTCCTTCTTCATACAAAGACCTGTGTCTTCAGTGTGAGCTGAATTGCATGCAGTCATGTCCAGCAAGGACTGAGTTCAGACAAATGAGAACGTAACTCCTTACAGCACCATAGGATGTGAGGATTTAAGGGGCCCGGGTTTGTTCCTTTCTGCCAAGGCAAAATCTGCTAATGTCAGCCTACCTTCCTCAGCCTTCTCAAATCAGTATCTCATCATAAAGTGATTTTAAAGATTAAGAATGTGCTTGTTCTTAAGATGGAAAGGGATAGGAGAGAAGGGGACAGAGGGAGAAGAGGCAAGTTCATGTGATATTATTGATCCACAAGCAGACATGAGAAAAAAATACTTGTGGGGGTATGTCAGATTGCACATTTCTGGGAATTGTACTCCCCAAAGAGCCCCCCCAAAAGCTCTGCATAAAAGCCATTTTCGTTATAGCACTGCCAAGGTAACTATTTCCAGATTTTGGAAAATCCATGTTTGCTTAGTAACCTGTTTCTAAATCCTGATTCATGCAATATTCAACTGCACTTTTCCTGCTACCAGAAGCCTACAAACTATATTAAATCTGCAGTCCTATACATACTTATGTGGACATTCAGTCTTCTTGGATGAATGAGGCTTACATCTCTGAGCAGAAAGCGACAGAATGGGACTGTAAGATGTGTTTTCTGTGCCCTGTTCAAACTTGCAGTTTTCAAGACAATCTTGCATAGCAGTTGAAAGCATGCAGTTGAATGCACATTTACTTCAGAATAAGTAGTGCCCCCACCCCTCGGTATAGGTTGGTATCAGTTGACAAGCTCTGTTCCTCTTCTGGTCATAGGTTTTTCTACCTATAAAATAGAGATAATGAAACTTTTGGATTTCCATTGGGATCTCTCTGTTAATCTAACATCCAGGCTCTCCCATCATTCTATCTCCCTCCCACCACCAACTCCTTTGTCAGCATAACTCAGTATTGCTATCTTCAGAACATCAACAAAGCCTCAGGGGAGAATGCCACTTACACAGCAAAACTCTTGGGAAAATGTCTAGTCTCTTGAGAAGCTTCACATATTTTCATTTAGAGTCCAGGTGCGGTAGGGACTGCTGGCTTCCTTGCACCAGCCCCCATTAAATTCCAAACAAGTGGATGTTTCTTCCATTGCAAATGATAGGGTCATCTTTGAAAATGGGGATATGTCTGCCTCGTTCATCACATGCAAAGAAATATCATAAAACATGAACAACTTGATTGCTATTGGAGAAGAAAGCTTCTGTGAAAAACTGGGTTTGGGGTAGTTTGTTGCTTTTGCCTCATCTAAGCAGAGCACTTACATCCAAGCTGGGTATTAGAACAGATTTATTGTGTAGTTTTGAAGCTGATAAGGAGCACTGTCAGGAGTTTAGCTGTTGCTCATTTCCAGAATCAGGGAAGGAAGGATTGGAAATAATGAGAATGGATTCATCACTGTCTCAGCCTAAAATCTCAGTGAAATTCAGGTGGTCAGTTCATAAACTGTTTCTGTAGTGCTATTCCTGTCCTCTGAAGATGCTGGCCACAGAGACTGGTGAAACATTATTTATTTATTTATTTTATTTATTTTATTTATACCCCGCCTATTTGGTCGGTGAGGACCACTCTAGGTGGCTAACAACCATAAAATGATACAATAAAAGTGTAAATAGACAATTCTAAATGATAAAAACACTACATTACATTACACAATACGCAAAACAAAAACAGAAAGTGAAGAAAGAGGGGGGTCAGGAGGTATATGATGGAAAGTCCTGCCGAAACATCCATGTCTTTAATTGCTAGGAAGAACAACCTTCAGAACATGGCCCAAAAAGAGCCCAAAAAACCCACAACAACCAACTGTTTCTGTAGAGTTAATCTGCCTTTCAACAGCAGCAAAGGGGATGAAAGCTTCTCTTACCTTTGCTAAGGAATAAAACCTTAAAGGAAGGAAGGTTCTACTACAAAGCTTCCTTGTGAACTGGAATTGGCCAGGGGCTCCAGCTTCTGGGCTAGATCATTCACTTACCCAACGTCAACAAACAGCATAAAAGAGGGCACTGAGTTGCATACAATTTGCATCTGGAAATGCAGAAATATTTCCTGTAATTTAAATAGAAATGTAATGGCTCTTATCTTAGTGGGGAATACTGAAGAAAAGGGGATGTGGAAGCTCTTTGCTATTATGGTGCTACTAACTGTTGAGAGGGATTTTCAAATATCCTGTTCTTTCTTAGGGTTATTTATCTTTCAGTACACTTTCAGCTGACATAGCACTTCAAACAGATGATGCCTTCAGTTAGAGGACTGTTCCTATAAGGTTATTGTTGTGCGCCTTCAAGTTGAAACTGACTTATAGCAACTTAGCTCTGTTCTCCTCAGTAAATAAGAATTTCCTGCAACTCACAGATGTTCATAGGAGTTCTGACAAAGGCTTTCTCCACTTAAAATTGTAGGATCCATGATATATTGGGAGCATAACCATTTATGTGCACTGTTATGTATGCATATAAGCTTCCATTGATCCTAGAACACTAATTATAGGTGCTATTGATCAAAGCAAGCAGTGAATCATCAGTGGGAGGCCAGAAGCATGGCCTCAGACCTTTTCTGTCTGCTATTTTCCCTTAGTGTGCATAAACATGAAGAGGTCTAGAACCATCTAACTAATCCTTGTTGAAACGTATCCTAGCTTCAATGGCTCTTGATTCTGGGACTGGTCCAGCAAGATGTCTCTTTTGTTCTAATGATCAATTTTTATGATCAGTTTGTCCAATGTTTAAGAGTGAAATATTGGAAATGAAAGAATCATATATGCATGTGCCCACAACCCACTCACATGCAACCAAGATGCCCTGGCATTCTGTAAGTTATAGGTTTTCTGGAAGGAGACACTCTCTTGCCTGTTTAGAATCTAATACGAACTGTTTTAACTAAGTGACCTTCGGCTCTAGTATTATGGGGGGGAAAGGAGAAAATTGCAAGCAGGTAAGACATGGATTTGGGGGCATTCAAAGCTGGTTCAGCATCATGCCTTTGCGTACAGTATATTCCAGCGCTGCCCAGATACTGCCGATATCACAGTTAAACTTACCTTGAAATCATAAGAAAAGCATACCTATGAATGGAATATAATGCCAGCATGAACAACACAGGGAATTCTCAGCCACCTGTACGATTCATTCTTCCATAAAAACATCATTTTTAAAATGCACCTCGATTGGCTGGTTGACATTTCATTTTGTTGCACCAGAGAGTCACAGGGCCTGGCAATGAATTTAGATCCGGCTTGCTGGAGAGAACAGAGCCAAGTCAGCTCCCTAGGACAAACCACCCGGGTTAAGAAAAGAAATGTGTTGCTAATGAATACATGCAAAAGCTTTTTGAAGATAAGGTACCCAATCACGGAGGATCATTGCTTAATGAATTTAAAGCACTGTGTTTTAATGAGCTGCCCCCTCGCCCTTTAAGAGATTTGTGATATTGTATGCAAATTGCTTTGGCTGGTTTGCTCTGAGGGTTGACTGGTGAATTTTTCATCTCTCCTGGTCACTTTATGGAAGGAGATAACAACACTCTTCTGCTTTTTGCCTTCAACAGAAATAGTACCTCACTTCGATAAGCATCAAATTGACACCATGCTTTAAAAACCTCCCAAATATCTTGAGTTTCATACATAGAATGGTATACGCAACTGAGTGCTACCACCTAGTGGCAGTGACTAGCCCATGCTGACTTTAGCTGAATTCCTTCTTCCCTCCTCCTCTTTGGTACCCTGTTCCCCACCTTGAAGCGAGCTTGTTTGCTATTAATTAGTTTTGCAGGTGAAGGACTTTTTTTCCTCTTCCTTTACATTATCATCACAGCGTGTTGTGCTAAACATTCTGAGCACCTCCACGGAGCCCAGAAGGGAAACGACCAGGAAGCTGCGTGTGCATCTGGACTGGCTTGTGTGTGGTTGCAACCTGTCTCTCTTCTGAGAGGAAGAGAAGTCAGCTGGCTGCATCAGCAGAGTTATAAAAATAGGACTCGTCAGGCTGAAGCAGAAGGTTGATGTCAGGCCACAGAGACCAGTACGTGAAGCAGGGAGGGGGAGAGAGAGTTTCAATATTTTGGGCTTCCAGAGTCAATCTAGGGTATTGGCATCTAAAAGAGCAAGGGGCCTATAACAAACTATGCCTTGAAGGTACATATCCTAAAGGTAGTGATGAACAAAATCCTAATAATACGGCCTGTCTGGAATAGACTAACTGAACTGTTAATGTTAACTTAATGCTATCTTATTGCTAAATCCAATTTAGATCACGTTAATTTCAATACTTTTGTTCTGAGTGAAGGATGTGACAAAATCTCACTAAGTTACTCATTCTCAACAAGCCAGCCTGTCAAGAATTTCTGGAACCTCCTGAGAATTCACATCTCCAACCTGCGAATGAGACAGTGAACATTTGTTTTGGTCACGGTGTTCACCATTCACACAAAATATGTCCTTGCAAGACTAGTGTCTTTCTGCTTTGTGTGGTTTGTGCTGTGTCTGGTCAGATTTGTGGGGAACCTCCGGGCAGCAATATTCCTCTGTAATCTCAAGGAAGAACCCTCTCATCCCTACAGGACAAAAATGCGTTGTAGAGGTCTTGACTTCGATACAGAATTGCTGGATACCTCAGTGATTTAGGTATCTGTCTATGGAGTCTATGTCCCATCATAGCCCTAAAAAAATAATCTGCTGTGATGAGGGATGCAACTAGCTAAGAACACCTACCTTTTTCATGTGAAGAATGAAAATGAAGAAGTTAATACTGATAGAATATTTATGCTAACCAGCCCAGTTGGTGATCAGTTTCAGTAATCTTTCAGGGGCACACCTTTGTTTGCTGGTCAATGTTTGTCTTAAGACTAAGAAACTCATCTTCTATCCAAGCTGGTTGAGGATACTGGGAGTTGTAATCCAAAAAGTAGTATTCCAAATGTTAGTTGGCAGAGATAAATAGTATTCCAGATGCTGGTCTGCAGGGATGGAAATGAATGAATGAATGAATGAATGAATGAATGAATGAATGAATGAATGAATGAATGAATGAATGAATGAATGAATGAATGAATGAATGAATGAACACCCTCACATATGACATTTCTTCCAGAATTTTTATGGGCATGCTTCCTTCAGCCTACACAGGTACCAAATCTGCAAATGAGGCAAACTAAACAAGGCAGGCTAAAAATAAGAAAGTTCAGTCACTGAGGTATCTGGCTGTGGAACCAGAAGTTGGGAGGTTGATTCCCCACTGTGGATCTCAGAAAGGCCAACCTGTGTGGCCTTTGGCAAGCTGCATAGTCCCTGAATGCCCCCAACAGATGGGAATGTTAAACCACTTCTGAGTTCTCCATATTTAGAAAAGCCTGAAAAGGATTCCAATAAGTCAGAATTGACTTGAGGGCACACAGTTGTTATTATTATTATTAAAATAATAAGCAGAGACAACAATGCATTGAATGTTCTCAAAGTCCCTTTTGCTCCTTTCTTCCACATCAGTATGCATTTAAAAAGGATGGGGAGGGAGCAGAAGAATCTTGGAAATAATAACATTGTGAATCATGTTCCCCCATGCAACTTCGGAAACAGTATGAAGTCCTTTGCGAGAATAATAATGTTTTCTCTATGTTTACCTTTAGCCTATAATCTAAAAACCACTCTAAATCACCACCAGTACTAGTGCCTCCTAATCTCTATGTTTTCCTGTGCCCACAAATTTCTTGGGCACAATAGCATGTTTTCACTTCATCATCAATCACAGTGTGGATTTGATTGTGAGAAAGGAAATCACCAAGGAAACCAATTTAACATCAGATGGAAAATGCGGTGCCATTATCAAAGTTAAGAGCCCATCCTGTTCCACAGACACTGCTAATATTATTTGCTTTGTTGAGCAATGGTTTTATTATGTTTTCCATTACTTACAAGGAACCAAACTTTAAGGAAGACAGGGGGATTTACTTCTGAGTAAACACACAAAGAATTGGATGGTGAAGCAGCCAAAGTTTGTGTGTCTGTGTGTGCCCTAGTAACAAAAACAGTGGCCACAAGTCCGCTTGCAGGAAGGAAAATCTTCCAGCTAGCATTTGAATACTGTCCCATCCAAGTTTGCTTGAAAGTTAAGGAACTATAAGGAGGGAGATCAGGGGCTTTGAATTTGCCTACCCACGGTAACCATGTGGACAGCAGACATCACATGCATATGGACCATCTGCTCAGATTCCTACCTGAGTGGGGTATGTAGTGATTTAGCTATAAAAACAGCTTCTAATTTTGCATCAGTAAACAGAGACAAGCATGGGCCATTTTGTGCAAATCCATGTCCTTTTTCCTCCTCCTTTTTGATGGTGCATAGTCTCATTTTGGATTTTATGTGGTCATCCTAGTAACAAAGTGTTTTGCCAGAAGGAAGGAATCCATATATTGGAGCAATCATACTTTCAAGATTGCCAAATACATATTAATGATTGGGATATCCACAGAAAAGATACTCATGTTACCTGTTGGAGGAATTTTCCCCAAGGTCAACCACCTGTTCCACCAGGTCCTCCCAGGCCATGATCCTCCAGGTTGCCACTCCATGGTAGGCCAGGAAATTATCCACTAGAAGTAGGGTTTTCTCTGTAGTGGCACCAATACTTTGGAATCAACTGCCAATGGAGCTGCGTCTGGCTCCCTCCCATCCACCATTTAAGACTCTTTAAAGCACTGATTTATAAAAAGAGCCTTTTTAGCAACCCTGTTTAAAAAAGTGTTCATCTGCTGCTCTGCTTGTTAATATGCCGGTTGTTTGAATGTTGTTTTTGCTGTCTTTATTTGACTCATCTTTATTGTTTTTAGCCATTTGTAAACTGCCCAGAGCAGTGCATTGCACTAATGGGGCAGTACGTAAACTAACTAACTAACTAACTAACTAACTAACTAACTGAATGAATGAATGAATGAATGAATGAATGAATGAATGAATGAATGAATGAATGAATGAATGAATGAATGAATGAAAAAAGTTTTCTGATTCTCATACCAAGAAAAGGTAAGTGATATATAATTTATTTTGGGAAAGATTTGGGAAGCACAGAGTCCTCAAAATATAAGAGAGAAAACAAACAAGTCAAATGACTCTACCCCATCTAGACTAGCTGCAAATGCCATTCATATACAGTACTGTAAAACCTAATATTTCCCTGAATGTTACTTAGCTATTTTCCTCAATAGTCTGCACTATCAACAAGTGCCATAGGTTAATTATATGTTGATTGCCAACTCTTTTGTATCCATAGAGAAAATATGATGTTAAGTATCTGAATTTTACTGCATGATTTTCCTCCCAATTCCTAGACACTATGTTCAGTTACTTTTAGAAGAAGATGAAGAGAATGTTGATGACTGTGAAGTATACACAGCCTTGTATTAAGGGATTCTGATTATTACAACCTATGTGAGTCTTGTAAATACACGAAGAATCTTTCTTAGGCCTTACAGTTAGGAAGAACAACCTTCAGAACATGGCCAAAGAACCCGAAAAACCCACAACAACCTTCCCACAGTAACTAGATACAGTACTTGTGTGTGATTTTTAGATAGATTGCTATACATTACTGCTTTGAATATGTTTTGGCGTTGCTTATACAGTGGTGCCTTGCTTAGCGATCGCTCCATTTAGCGACAAAATCGCTTAGCGACACTGTTTTTGCAATTGCAAAAGTGATCGCTTTGCGATGTTCTCTATGGGGTATTTTCACTTTGCGATGATTGCAGGGAAGCGATCATCGCAAAGCCCCCATTTTCGCACAGCGGATCTGTGGTTTCAAAATGGCTGCCGGGAAAAAAACATGGCCACCAAATGTGTTTAGGGATGGATTCCTTGCTTTAGAGGCACCGAAAATGGTGGCGCTATGGAAGATCTTCACTCAACTGTGAGTTTTAAGCCCATAGGAATGCATTGAAGGGGTTTCAATGTGTTTCTATGGGCTTTTTAATATCGCATAGCGACGTTTTCGTTCTGCAGCGATTTTTGCGGAACGAATTAACGTCGCTAAGCAAGGCACCACTGTACTTTTTAATTAAGGGACATGGTGGCGCTGTGGATTAAACTGCAGAAGCCTCTGTGCTGCAAGGTCAGAAGATCGTAAGATCGTAAGATCGAATCCACGTGACAGAGTGAGCTCCCATTGCTTGTCCCAGCTCCTGCCAACCTAGCAGTTTGAAAGCATGTAAATGCAAGTAGATAAATAGGTACCACCATGGTGGGAAGGTAATGGTGTTCCGTGTCTAGTTGCACTGGCCACGTGACCACAGAAACTATCTATGGACAAATGCTGGCTCTATGGCTTGGAGACAGGGATGAACCCCGCACCCTAGAATCAGACACAAGTGGGCTGAATGTCAAGGAGAACCTTTATCTTTACCATATTTTTAAATATTGTATTCATTTGATCTGCTTTCGTAATTGTATACACACTATTGTTAGCCTTAAAATACTGTCTTTTAAATCCCCTCAGGTCCTTTTTAATGAGAAAGGCAGGATAAAAGATATTTTAAATCAAATCAAATCAATTGTTTCTCTCACAACATGAAATTCCAGGTTTAGATCTCATGAGCTTTATTATCGTCTACCTGTTTTCTTTTACTTTTAATTTCAGAACCTTTTGAGATCATTATATATTTTTTTAAAAGCAGAAGTTGAGATTATGGCACATTTCTTCAATTCAGGTATTAATTTTTAGATTTACTGCAAAAGATTATTTTTTTTAAATTGCATGGATGCATGTACATACATGTTAATACAAGCAAAACCCAGCGTGCCTTTCAGAGAACGAATTTGTGGTGCCTCATTAATGTACAAAATATTTTCAGACTTGGAATTTGCAATTCTGCAGATGAGCTGGATGGACTAGCCAACTCCATGTGGGTGGGAGAAAAGGGACACAAGATTTCCATTTTTGTGGCTGTGCAGTTCATTCACTGATTTGGTATTTCACATGAAAGTTTCAGCAACATGTGACATTGATCTCTCCTCCCTCCCCTGTAGTCTGATCTTTAGCTTTTGCTTGTTGTGACTAACTACACTTCAATTTATGTTTCAGTTTTTACTTCAAAGCTTTGCTGCTTGAATTCTCTACACTCATATTTCAGCAGCACTTTGAATTACCAGAGTGTCAAATGCATAACTATTTGTGTAACCATATTTATTGGGGGGGGCACTGTCTAATTTGTATGTTCCAGTTGTTATAATAGATTGTTTGGGTGGAGCTAGTTAAGTTCTTTATTTGGAAATGGCCTTGGACCAGTGACCCTCACCTAGATGTGAGCATTGAATGGGACAATCATATCTAAGTTGTCCTCGACTCTTTGATATAGGCATAGCATTCTTGAGAGTGACTTAAAAATTGACAGATTTATTGTTAGATTAGCTTGCATTGAACACTTTTATAGAGACTTTACACATTTAATGCTTTCTTTGTGGTGTTTTCACTCCTAAAAATCTATCTCTACACTGGTTCTCTTCAAAATTTTGTCTCTTCAAAACTCACTATCAATAATTTTACTTCTGTGCAAATAATATCAATATTCACATTTAGCACACGACAAATTTTTTCAGATGCAGATCTCATGGCATCCACTTACTTTGATTTTGTCTGAATTTGTATGAGCCATAGCGAATCAGATGATGTTTTCATAATATCATGGGCTCATGGGACAACATGGCTGAGAACAAATGAGGCAGCATTGCCCTCACTGTCTAGATTAGGAGTGGCAAAACATGGCCCAAGGACTGTATCCACCTCTTGTGTGACTTTGTAGGGCTGTGCCTGCCCTCCACCATCCCACCACATGGAGTCACATGGTCCACAGGGCCTTCTAGGGGTGTGACTGTCCATTTCAGACTACTCTCCTGCCCAGCCAGACCTAGCCAAGGTCGCTTCCAGAGCGGGGTGTGTGTGTGTGTGTGTGTGTGTGTGTGTGTGTGTGTGTGTGTGTGTGTGTGTGTGTGTGTGTGTGTGTGTGTGTGTGTGTGTGTGTGTGTGTGTGTGTGTGTGTGTGTGTGTGTGTGTGTGTGTGTGTGTGTGTGTGTGTGTGTGTGTGTGTGTGTGTGTGTGTGTTTAATGGCCAGGCTAAATCAGTGGGCCCAAAGCCTGAAGTGACCAACATTGGTGTGACTGGCCATTTCAGGCCAATACTTTTTTTTAAGAAGTAGAGGGCTGCAACAGTTGTGGTAGTAGCAATGGTGGTAGTGGTGGTAGAGTGCAGGCTGCATGTATCCCACACACCGTATTTAACTAACATATGTTCCAGAGTGATTATCATGCTCCCCTTTCCGCTTTGTAATAGAAGTTCGGCTTGAAGGCAAGTGTTCTAAAAGCAAGCTTCCCTATGGAATCCGTTTTTGCCCATGAATTGGCTGTAAGCTTTGCCACTTTGACATCGTAAAGACTTAACTGCTCCAAGGTGGCTGGAAAGCAGGACACATTTGGAATGCATTTGCAAGCATACGTTGCACATCTGTCCCACAAAGTCCCTTCCAGAAAACAGGTTCATCTGAAGCAAGTCATACTGCTTAGTCCTTAAGCATCCAGATGCCCAAGTGTCCTGTTTATCAATACTGCAGTCTTACTGAAGCATTGGAGAAGTGGCTCTTCAGTTGCAAACAGGAACTTATGAGTTTTTAAGCAGGGTTATTTAAACTGCCTTAGGCTGCAATCTTAAGCAAACGTACTTGGTCATAAATTTCAAAGAAATCAATGGGCCTCACTTCCAAATACGTGTCTCTATGTCTGAGATATAAGACCTGTGAATAAAAGAGGAGAGCAAGCATCTTTCTTCCATAGCTAACATTGATTGACATCCACAAGATGTAAGGTGTCCCAGTTCAATTTTAGAGGGCAATTCAGAAACATTAAAATCAATAGAAGATTCAGGCAGGCCTTAAGGGAGATGTGGATTATACCCTGGATATTAAAAGAATTTCTGTACTACCACCACCACAACTGAACCAGAGACTGTTTGGCTTTTCAAAAAAAAAAAATCTAAATAGCTTGTTTTTACTTTGCAACATATGGTCATCTAGCTTGAATGACGGGCAGACAGCTAGATTTAATACATATCTTGTGACTTACATTGTTCTGAATAGCAGAAGAATTTAAGCATACAATTCTTGGGCCATTACTCTAGTTCAGTGATTGGAGAAGTGGGATTTGCTGAAATGTTTCACTATTCAGAGCCATATGCTTCATTCAGTCTGAGAGTCCTTGTGAGGGACACAGTGTTCGGGACACATTGTGTCTTCATAAACCAAACCATCACTGCTGTTATAGCCTTCTTGCATATTAGTACTGGTTCAGGAACAGCAAGCACAGTTCTTTTTAATGTCACAATAGCCTCTTGATCATACTATTGGATTAGACATTTATGGGCTACATCCTTCTTGTTAGATGTTATAATGCCAGGTGACTGCAAGATATAGCAGCCTGATGTTTCAGTTGGAAGATGACATAGTCCTATACCATGCTTTGTAGATGACTCCTGAAGGGAATACTCAAAACCACCCCGCTCATTGGTAAAATACAGGTGAACCTACCATCCCACCTTAGAAGAGAGTTTTATGTTTTCATTTAGGAAAGTTGTTGCTTTGTTTGTTCAGATGGCCAAAAGATGTTGGTGCCTGACACATAGCTGTGTCTTTCAACATCTTATTGCTGTTCTGTGCCCTCTGAGCATCTGCTGCATGAGGTAGCTGCCTCACTCTGATTGGTGGTAAAACTGGTCTGGTCTTTTACAGGACTAGTTTGGGTCCTCATTACCTATTGGTAACGGCCTATTGGAGTTCCTCTCCGTGAGATCTAGCACCTGTACTACCCATACCTCCCAAGCTTGATGTTTGGGTGGACACTCCGAGGGAGGCCAGGAAGTCTATCACTAGGAATTGGGTCTTCTCAGTGGTGGCCACCTCCTTGTGGAATGCATTGCTGGTGGAGGCATGCTAAGACCCTTCCCTACCAATATTTAGAAAGCAAATAAATCTGTTGGTTTTCAGAGAAGCATTCCAGGACATACAATTGTTACAATTGTTATTATTTACTTAACTGTTGTATTTGTATTCATATGTTAATTGTGCTTCAGGGTCTGTCATTGCCATCTTGGGTTCTTTGTGGGCTCACTTGTACAGGATTTTAAGTTGAGTTCTTATGTTTATGTCTTATGTTGAAAACTGCCCAGAATAGTGGCATGCCACTAGATGGGCAATACAGACATTTAATAAATTAATTAATTAATAAACATTAAGGGGAGGAACTAAACAAGTCTAATAGTGTTAGGAGTGGAAAAGCTCAATGTGGTCTTCCTCCTCATTCTCATCAGTTCCAATGTGCTTATGTTCTGATGGTTCAGCTGAACCATCTGTGCTAAGCGGCCTATAGAGAACTCCAGATATCTGGCAATGAGAGGCTTTAACAGCTTGTTCTCATAGAACATTCCACCCTTGCAAACAATTCTCCAAGTCCATGCTGTCAAGCAGCATGTCCTAATAAACAACTCAGATGCAAGACCCACAGAGGAAAGCTGAGAAAGCTAATAAGCTCTCTTTTTTTTTACTTTCCAGGACTGGCAAAATATTAATAGCAGTGGGGAAGGTACTCAGGAGAGACGAAGGGAGTCTAATGAACATATGTCCTGATGTGATTCCTGGCTGAGGCTTTTCACACATGACAACATATAGTGGGCTGTCACCAGGGAGTTAAAACTTCTCTTCCTTTCCCTTGCAGCCAACCCTTGACATTCGTTCTATTGATTGTGCTCCTGTCTTATAATTTCGTTGTCTCACAGTAGGGGACTCACAAACAGCCTTGTTGAGATGCAATGTGTCACAAGTATGACTCATCCAAACTTCCACTGAAATTTAGGCAGGATACCTTTATCCCCTTTCAAAGACCAGGAGACAACATAATCCAATCTCCCAATGCAAAGCTTTAAAGAAGAATGATTATAATGCCATAGTGAAGCCATCCATAATGGAACAGTAGAGAATCATGCTCCAGGGCCCAGAACTTCATCCTACTACTGTTTAGTTATGGGTGTTTCCATCATGACATCAAAATGATCCTTTAAAAAGCTTTCTAAGCTCTGTTTCAGTGTGCATAAATGCAAGCAATACAACTCTAGAAGGGAAAAAAAATATAATTGCACAGAAAATAGCTTCAGGGAACCCAAGCACATCAGCCAGGTTAAAAATTAGTCATTCAGACCTTTTTGCAAGTGCCTCAGGCCTTAACCTTGCATAACTGTTCATAGCAAACCAGATCCTTGCCCTTTGCAAACTTGTGGCCAGTTGTTTGCCTGGATATTTTGCTCAGAGAGCAAAGTAAATGGATTAGATATGCCTGAAGAAATAGTTTGAGGGTGGTTGTGTTTTTTTTTTTTTTTTAAAAAAAAAGCTGTTCTCCAGAAATCATGGAATAAAACAAACAAAATTATCATATTTCTTTTAGCACATGCAGTTTGGAAACAGAAAAGTTGGTGAAATGTATATGGAAGTAGCTTGGGTGCTTCAAAACTCACCCTTTAATATTAACAAGAGAGAAAAAAACAGTTAGGAAAATTTTTATTTATTTATTTAACTTAAAGGTCTCTGGGTGGCTTACAACAACTAAAATACGATAAAAAGATAAGACAATTTAAAATACAATTAAAATATATACTCTAAAAATTGCCATCAGGACCCACAGTTGATATTATTTCAATTAAAAGCCTTCTGGAACAGGAAGGTTTTGACCTGGGGCCGAAATGTCATCAGTGTTGGCACCAGAAGAATCTCAATTGGGAGGGCATTTCAATAGTCTGAGAGTAGCTGCCGAAAAGGCCCTTTGTCTACAAGCCATCCTTTTTACCTCCTTGAGGGGCGGCTCTTTCAAAAGGCCCCCTCCCAGCTAGATCTTAACTGCCAGGTAGGCTCATATGGAAGGAGGTGGTCCTTCAGGTATCCAGGGCCCAAGCCATTTAGGGTTTTATATGTCAAAACAAGCACTTTGAATTGGGCCCAGGCAGCAACTGGTAGCCAATGTAACTTAAACAGAATCGGCTTGATGTGTTCTCTAGCGGCCCCACCACTCACCAGCTGCGCAGCTTGATTCTGGACCAGTTGCAGTCGCCGGACCATTTTCAAAGGCAGCCCCACATAGAGTGCATTGCAGTAATCTATGCGGGATGTTACCAGTGTGTGTGTAACTGTCATGAAAGTCCACTCATCCAGGTAGGGGTGTAGCTGATATAATTGCCGCAGCTGAAGGAAGGCGCCCCTGACCATCAAGTCCACTTGGGCTTCCAGAGTTAGACTGAGGTCCAGGAGCACTGTCTCTCACACAATTACCTGTAGAAGGCAGATGGTTTTCATGTCCCCTGAGCACAGGAATGCTGGGACTGGACTAAAGGACACTTTGTCTTGAAGTTCATTATCACAGCCATAGCTGCATAAGGAACAGAGAGTGTGGCTGTATGAATGCGAGGACAAGGTTCCCATACATCTAACACCTCCTGTGGTCTCAGGAGGCTGCACAAATCAATCCCCAGGCTTTGGGGGGTGATAGACCCTCTAATCATCCAGAATTCATTCATTCATTCATTCATTCATTCATTCATTCATTCATTCATTCATTCATTCATTCATTCATTCATTCAATTTCTATACCACCCATCTGGCTACCAAGGCCACTCTGAGTGGTTCACTACACAATAAAACAATAGAGTACACTTTAAAAACACTGGACATAATAACTAAACTAAAATCCCAAAAGAAACATATCAATCTGCATACGAAAAAGCAACATAGAAGCAGCAAATAAAGCATAAGTTAAACATCTCTTCTTCATTATAATATCATTGGTATCTGGGAGTTGTATAGTTGATCACTAAGCCAACTTTTATTTAGTATCTTCTCTGTTTGGGGCACCTCTCTCAGACATGTTGAAACTTTTATTAACATTTCAGTGAAACACTTGCAACTGTTCAAGGGCACTAACTGCCACTGCAGTTAGTCTCAAGGAAATCTGACCCTATAAGAAATAATTGAAAGATCTGTGTAAGTGTAGCCAGTAGGAGAGAAGCAGAGAGGCATTATGATCCCCTTCTTTAAATATCTGAAAGAAGTGCTGTCACAGGAAAAATTGAGTAAGCTCGTTTTCTGTCGCTTCAAAAGGTAGGACCTGAATCAGTGGATACAAATTATAAGAAAGGAGATTTAGACTAAACAGTAGGAAGAATCTCCAGACTTTAAAAGCTATTCAACAATGCAATGGATTGCCTCAGAGGATGATGGATTTTTCTTCAGTGGAATAAAGGTGGGATGGCTTTAGCTATGGATTTTCTGCTTCATTAGGTTGTTAGATTGTCAGTTGCAGCTGCATGATTCTATGAAAGTTAGTCAGATATGCAGCATGGATTCCCAGATCTAATGGCCATGCTGGCTGAGGGATTCTAGTAATTTTAATGTAAAGGGATGGAGGGAGAAAGGAAAGGAAAATCATGCTATTCTAACAGAATGTGTTTGGTTGTTTTTAATTTAGGATCTCTGCATAATAATGCACTTTATATGCACCTGACATGATCTGGGAAAGAAAAGACAGACTTTAATACCTAAATCCATGTAGGTTCCCTAGTTTGAAGGTTAAATCTTATAATCTATAAGGTCTGCGCTACCCATTCTTGAAAAGCCTCAAGGATTTGAAAAAATTAGAGCATAACATCCTTGCACTTTCCTCTTCTTAGACATTTTTATTTGCCATCTGGAATTTGTGAGGCCAGGTTTATTTGGGAAGGGAATGGAGGGCAAAAGTGGCAGCAGACCTTCAGCTCTGGTATGTAGTCAAATGCCAGGATCTGACAATATCAATCGCATCCACCACTTTCTTTTAAGTGTTCTTTTTAAGTTTGCAAACCTTCCCTCACACATAGTTTAAGCTCCCAGTTGCCTTTTTGCTATCTCAGCAACACCATCAGGGGCTGAGGCCAAATCATCTTTTTACAATTTGCATGCTAGATAGTTCTCTCGAATTCTCAGAGTGACATCAGAGCTTGGAAAAACTTACATTTTTAGATGTCAGCTCCCAGAATCCTCTACTCAGTATGGGCCCTTGCCATGACAAGATGGGGGACTGAGAGTTGTGGTCCAAACAATAATTTTTCAAAGCTCTGAGTAACAATGGGGAAGAATTGGTACAGCTCTGAAAAAGAGAGAGATGCCAGAATGTTCTGTTCATTTCATTCAGAATCCCATTCATTTTTCTTGCGGAAAACCTCATTTGTTTCATTTGGCAAAACCTTATCTCTCCCCCCCCCCATTTTATAAGATGGAATTTCATTCATTTTGATATTTAAATTTTGACTTATTTCCTTTCTTTATTTTTCTTTCTTTCAACATATTCTCCCTGTACTGCAGCAGAGCAAACACCAGTGAATATTTTATCATTCTGAACCACGGTGCAAAGAAAAGCTGGTGGCATCTACCAAACAAAAGGCAGATAGACTCAGGTTTCTGAGAAATGTAGTATCAATCCATGACCCTGGTAGAAAAAGATGATTTACAAGATTATTGAGCATCCTCCACCACTTCTGTTTCTTCCTTCTACTTAACTATGGGGAGCAGGGCAGTAGACATGTCAGTAGGCAGTTTCTACCATGTTTCTAAATTTTTGCCCACATTTCTGCAGCATGCGTACAAAGCCTCTGGCTACCATGGAAGACACCTGTAATCTGGAAGGTATCTATAATCTGGATACTTAGATTATGGATACCCATAAATCCCTTGGCCTGAGGCTGTTCCCCCAGTTGGTGTTCAGCAGCTCTATCCCACCAGCAAGATGAAGAGATAAATTAGCTGATGCCTCTTGTGTGAACAAAAATAGCACACATGCCTGCTAACTGGGATTTTTCACAAGAATGCTATACGAGGTTGACCATAATATCAAACAAAGTAAGAATGAGTGCTTCCTCAGATTAATTAGACTCTAACTGTTAAAGTACCTGTGTGTGCCTTCAGCTAATTTTTCTTAATATTCAGTGCTTTTTAAATTTAAAACAAGTCATAGATCACAGGGGACTAGTAAATAAATAAATAATTAAAAAGATGTAGACCTACCCAAAGTGAAGCCTGTCTACCCCTTCCATAACTACTACCCGTTTGAAACCCATACCTTCTGATCTAGATCTTAAGGTTGAATTGACAAGGGCTGATTTGGGCAGAAGAGTAGAATTTAGAATGTATGAGAATCCTCTCTTGTACCAAATTGCATGGCCCAGCTCTGAAACCTGGCACTGAAAACAAGATGTACTTTTGAGACCCACCTAGAATCTGAAATATACTAGGAATAAACAACTATGACCTTCCAGATATTTTTGACTGCATTTCCCATCTGCTCCAATTAGATTAGCTGATGGTTATGGGAGGTGCGGTCTTCAGAACATACGTATTGAGGGCCACAGTTGCCTGCCTGCTGTTTACATTTCTTCTCCTATCTGTTTACCTCCATCCAGGGGATACTCAATTATTGTTGAATACACCCCCTCCACAGGCTTCATTCCTAAGAGTAGTCATTAACATTTAATTGTCCGACTTTTAAACTTCCTACTAATTAGAATCCTTTGGTGGTGTACAGTATTAAAAATAAGAGTCCAAATTATTAGTGCTGACTAGTGCATGCCCATAGGGGACGTGGTGGTGCTGCGGGTTAAACCACAGAAGCCTCTGTGCTGAAAGGTCAGAAGACCAGCAGTCATAAGATCGAATCCACGCAATGGAGTGAGCTCCTGTCGCTTCTCCCAGCTCCTCCCAACCTAGCAGTTTGAACGCATGTATGCAAGTAGATAAGTAGGTACCACCACGGTGGGAAGGTCACGGCATTCCATGTCTAGTCACGCTAGCCACGTGACCACAGAAACTGTTTACGGACAAATGCTGGCTTTACGGCTTGGAGATGGGGATGAGCACTGCGCCCTAGAGTTGGACATGATTGGACTAAATGCCAAGGGGAACCTTTATGTTTACCTAGTGCATGCCCATTGAATGAATGGGACTTAATAAAACAATACTTATGTAAGTCCCATTGACTTACAATGTATTATATGGACTAAACCTAATTGATAGTGGATTACAAATCCAGCAGCAGATTATAAATGCAAGATAAAGTCAGGAACATTGAAAGATTGTATCATATAATTACTCGCCACCCAGACTGGTAGACTATACTAGATGGGCAGGATATAAATCAAATAAATAAATAAATAAATAAATAAATAAATAAATAAATAAATAAATAAATAAATAAATAAATAAAAAACCTAGTTAAACCAGAAGCAGTGAAGAAAACATTACTGCATCCTAAGTTATTTGTAAAATCAACAGCAAGGTAAGAGGGCAACAGTGTAGATGCCCTTAGTTAGGCATCCTTCAGTCTCGAAAGACTATGGCTAACCTGTTTATAAAATGTGTTACTTGATTAGTTTATGAATGCTTTGCAAGTGTAGCTAAAAGTATTCTATTATAGATATCATATGAACATTCCCCAGTTCTGCACAACAGCTGTTCAGATGTCACTCAGTGTCTAACTTGTTTTTAACATTTCAAGATCTTCTACACATTTACTCTATTTACTAAGCTCCGAACCTTCTTGTTTATATGTTTCCTTCCTGCTTCTCATTAGTTCCAAGGTTAAATTGAACATAAAGTGGATGGGGTTTCTTTTTTCATGTTGACACTATCTACAACACGATTTCTCTGAAAAGCACCATTTCCTTGGCTTCCATGACCCCTTTTAAAGCTAAAGAGATTTCTGATCATTTAGGCAGAACCCAGACACAATGTATCCTAAGGACTCCGCTGGTAATAAGTACTGAAGCAGTTGAATGAAAGGGGAAAAAAATAATGTTCTCCTCCCGCCTTCCCTAGGAAGCAAAATAAATAAATAAAAAATATCCATTATTGCAAAATGATTTCTGTTTGTCAATCTGTTCTGACTACTGTACCAAATTACTTCAATCATCATTGTGTACTGATCATCAGACCTTCTCAGAGGTTCATCACTTAGTTGTGTTAAAATTACTATCTGGAGCAACAACAGAAATTGCAAGTTTGAGAAAAAAAAAGTATTCCTATATGTCTCCTTGCCTTATTTGGCCCATCTATTTCATCTCCCTGCACCCAGCAGAGTCTCCTGTTACGCTTCTATAAATTCAGACATCCTTGTGTATTGATGAAGACTGAGTCTGGCTCATCTTTTAGAGATCTCTTGTGTTCAACCCCAATGTGTTCTTCATTGTTTTCTTCTTTCATTATCACTCTCACACATTGAGAACAGAAGTGGAGAAGGGTGAAACATCATTTTGCTTTAGAAAAAAAAAAGTCAAATAGTAAGGGTGTGCTCTGGACCTAGACATATCCTGAATACCAGATCAAAATGGATTGAATTTGTTGCCATGGTTACTTGGCTGTAAAAAGCGGATGGGTCATGACTATAGATGCTAGGTTCATGAATCACCCGTAGACTCAACATAATGGCTGAAATCCTGTTTGTGTAAATTCTGCAGTGTAAGGCTAATGATGTCATCAACTGGGGCAATATTTTGAACAAACAGTAAATCCATGCTGCCAGCAATGATTTTCAGAAATTAAAGACTTCCTCTTCCCATCTTGTAGCCCCCATGAATTCCCAACAGTGAAAGAGAGTACTGAGGACCCATGGGGTCAGAAGATGGGAGGAAGAAATATTTAATGGAGAAAAAGAGTGTCTCACTGATGATGTCATCAACTTAATGCTGCAGAATTTACATAAACAGGATTTCAACCACTGTATACATGCAGCCTCCAAGTGCAGTGGCAGCATCACTGGAGACATGAAGTTGCCTTCTAGTCCTGCTCATGGATTTTCTAAACATGCCTGTTGAACATTGTGCCAAGCAACATGGTAGATTAGGTAATCTCTTGTTCTGATTCAGCAAAAGTCTTCTCAGGAAAAAAAAATCTTCATTCCTCTAGAAAGCCATCTTCCACTCCTCCTCAGAACAGTGAAAAGGCCTGACAGAACTTTAGAACGAGACTAATCTTGTCAAGGGCAAATTAATCTTATGTGAAAAAGAAAAAAATAGCAGATGGATGATTTTTTTCCACTCCAGAAGGTGCTTCACATGTCAATTCGGGCAGATTGCACTGCTGTTAGAGGCAGTTCAAAATCTTATGTACTAAGTACATTGCAGTATGACTGATAAATGGGCAATATTGATTTTACACCTATGGTCTGGTGTAAATCACCATATAGAGTGAGGGAGATTTTGAAGAAGAAATTTGCCCATAATAGAGATTAGCTAAGCAAGACCGGGGGAGAGCTGGTGTGATATAATGTGTAGTGTGACAAACTCGGACTCATTCAAGTCCACATTCAGTCATGGAAAATCATGGAGGGATAGTGCTAGAAATGGGAGTATTCGTAGATGAATACCAATATCTCCCCGCGGGTGGAAATAATGAGGGTCCAGTCCCATGGAGTCAGACCATCCACTCATCATTCGGCCGCTGCCACGGGTACAGCAGCATCTTCCTATCGTGCTGTTGTCCGCAATGGATTAGCCACTCTGCGACCTGGCAGAGAGATTTGTCATCTTGCCTCCAGCCAAGAGTGGCTAATCCATTGTGGACAATGGCGCATTAGGAAGACACAGATGTGCCCGTTCAGCCGCTGAACGGTGCATGGACAGTCCGGCTCCATGGGGCCGGACCCTTGTTATTTCCACCTGTGGGGAGATATTCATATTTGTCTACAAATATGAATACCCCATCTCTAGATAGTGCTGATAAAAGCCACTCAAATATCCCAAATACCTTGAAAACCCATTTAGGATCACTAGAAGTTGGATGTGACTCAATGGGATATAATTAACAAAGCATAGATGAGGAAGAGTTGGGAAATGGCAGAGTCTTGTCACCTTAAATCAAATGGCTGAGTGCTTGAGTTAGTGGCTTAGGCTCCAGATGGGCTATTACAATTCATTTGGCAAAGATCCCAGTAAATCGACACCGCCGCTAGCAATGAGACTAGGTGCTGTTATCATCTACTCTGCTGTGATTGTCTAACAGCAAAACCCAAAGTAATAATATTACAAACAGAGAAAAAAAATTGGCATCTTCACAGCATTAAACACTTGTGTGAGACCGGAAACCTACACCTAGAGTGGGCCATGCTTGGAGTAGCACCCTCAGTTCCTCCAAGCTCAACGGAATTTATACATGTTTTAGTCAAGCACACAATTACCAGAAGCCCTCTCAGCACCACATCTGGAATTCAGCTAGTGCTTTCTTTTCTATTTACAAAGGGCCACTTCCACCTTGTAGCTTAAAGTAAGAGAGCACTTTCGTAAAACTTTAATCAAAGACTTGCAAGCAGGAGCACACTACAAAAAAAGAAAAGAGGAAGCAGGGAGTGGGTTTATTAAAGTAGAAGTGGTGGGCTTGCTGTCAAACTTCCCTGTTACTTGAAGAGAAGCAGAAGGGGGCCAGATGTCACCTACATTACAATAGCTATTCTGGGATATGTAATATAAACTTGATTTTACGGAACCAAAGAGGTTTCTGTCTTTGAAAGGTTTTTCCAGAAGACATTGGCTATCTGTAGGGTGATCAGCTTTATTTCTAACCTTCTAGGTGGCTGGGCAGGATGACATGGCAGTACTAGGGTAAGCAGAGCCCAAGCAGACCAGAATGAGGTCCTGATGGGTGTTTGCAGACCTTATGTATATACGTCAGCGTAGGTGAAAAAAATATATTTCCATTTTTCTTTGTCCAGAATTCATCAGCTTTGCACATCCCAAAATGTAAATTGTGGTCAGAAATCCATTGCTTCCAAAGTTAATAAAGCAATTCATGCAGCAACAAAAATACGATTTTAAAAAATCTAGATTTGAGAAACATACATGGAAAAACATAGCCATTATATTATTTATGTAAATAAAGACTTTTATTAAAGTACCAGCTTCAGCAATCAAGGCTGATTTTATTTCATTTGAAAGTAAGAGTATACTGTAATCAACTCTAAGCATGAGCTAATAGGCACAGCTTTCTGTGCCTAGTCTGATGAATACTGACCATGGAGGTTCATCATTGACACATATGCTTGTAGTGTGTCTAAACTTTTAATTCTCGATGCTGCATGTATTACAGGGCACAGGAGCTCAGTTTGCAAGTCAACTGAGGAGTGCAATTCAGACCTAGTTATTTAAAACCTTGTAAGCCTCATCATGCAAAAATATGAAAGTAGGAAAAAAATCAGAATTTGAGTTATTATTTTGAAGTGTTGGCAGCACTATTCAACATAGGTGCAAAGGTCATTGTGTAAAGCCTGGAGCTGGTGATCATGTAATGATACCTAAAGACCATCAAGGGATGTGGGCGCTGCTGTGATTTAAACCACTGAGCAACTGGGCATGCCATTCAGAAGGTCAGCCATTTGAATCCATGCAATGGAAGTGAGTCCTTGTTGCTTGTCTCCGCTCCTGCCAACCTAGCAGTTCGAAAGCATGCAAATTCAAGTAGATGAACAGGCACCACCTTGGTGGGAAGGTAACAGCATTCTCTGTCTAATCATGCCAGCCACATTACTACAGAATGTGTCTATAGACAAATGCCAGCTCTTTGGCTTACAAACAGGGATAAGCACCAACCCCTGGAGTCGGATACAACTGGACCTAATTGTCAAAGGGAACCTTTAGCTTTAAAGGCCATCAAGACCTGTGGAGACAGGGATCCAAAGCCTCTGGAAAATGTTCAGAAACCAAAGTGGCTCCAAAACACTCCAGCCAGAGAGTTAATTGGGGCTGGTAACAGGGATCACATGACCCCACTATTATAACAGGTCCACTGGCTGCCAATCCATTTCTAGCCACAATTGAAAGTGTTGGTTCTAACCTAAAAAGCCCTAAATGTTTTTGGTCCAAGCTATCTCAAGACTGTATCTCCTTTTATAAGCTTTTCCAGGTGATCAGATCATCAAGGGAGACCTTTCTCTCTGTCCCACCACCTTCACGGGTGCATTTGATGGGGACACAGGAGAGGGCCTTCCAGACTTTGGAACTCTCTCCTACAGGAGGCCAGACTGGCCCCATCTTTGCTCTCCTTCCACAAGCAGGCAAAGACCTTTCTGTTCAGGCAAACCTTCCCTCAATAACCAGCTTCCTGTGTGTGATTTTTAGATAAATTGTTATGCATTGCTGCTTTGACTGGATTGTCAGTACTGCTTGTGTTTTCCTCTCAGAGCGACTTTTTTAAAATTTTGGTATATTTATTGATCTTTGCCTTAATGTTGCATGTTAATTGATGTAAGATGCCTCCTTATTCACTGTTCATAATTTTTAAATATCGCTTTTTAATGATGCTAACCACCATTATATATTCATTGTTTTCAACGGTAAGTATTGTCTTTCAGTGGTTGTTGTGGGTTTTTCAGGTTCTTTGGCCGTGTTCAACCCAAAAAACCCACAACAACCACCAGATCTCGGCCGTGAAAGCCTTCAAGAATAAATTATCTTTCATTGTTGTAAACTGCCTTGGGTCATTCTCAAGGAGAAAGGCAGGGTAGAAATACATACATACGTGCATACATATCTTAAACGCAACCTTGCAAATAAGTTCCCCTGATACCAATATAGATTAATATACGTAGATGTTTGGTCTGATTTGTCAGGAGTCTTCTTTCAACAGATTTCCTCCTTGCTTGCTTTAACAAAAGCTTCCCTTTGACAAAAGCACCTGGGGGGCCACAATTGCCCACACAGGACAAAACAGATCTATGTTTTTAATCTATGCATTTAAATGTTGATTAGGTATTTCTGCTGCCGGTAAAGCTGTCACACATTTGATTCGTGTGCAGCCTAGTGAAGACTCTTCTGCTCTTTATTCAACGATGGAGAGCATCATTGCCTGTCCTGTATCAACAGTGCTCGATTCCCCTTTCCTGTCCTTTCCTGTTCCTTTTTATAGTTCAATGGCACTGTGTAGTTCTAGACAGCAAGTTGAGGTGAACTTGCCAAGGGCATTGCCAGACTAAAAAGTCATTAAATAAAGCTGTCTGACTGACCCGAGAAAGAATAATTTTCGGAGAAAGGTCAACAATATAAAATTACATCCATTCTTACCCTTGCAGGACCTTTACTTTGCAGAAAACAAACATGAAGTAATCCAGTTACAAATATGTTAGTGTTTATCCAGAGATCAGTTCTTTCAGTCATTGCATTCAGGTATCCTCTGTGAAGTTTCTCAGTCAGCATCTCTGTGCTGATTGAAACCATAGTACTATGAATCAAATATTTCTGTTTTATGAAGTGACTTTCCTAGCACATTACTAAGAGATCCCACATTGATTCCTACAGTTTACTATTTTTGCAAACAATTACGTTGTAGAATCATAGATGATAATTGATAATTGAATTATCCAAAGCTTGATAATCCTATTCCTGCACCAATTAACCATTGTCACTTTACTCATTAGCCTTACCAGGTTATGGAGCCATTAATAATATAACAACAGTTATATAATCTCATTCTAATGTCCAGAAAGTAGTTTTGATCCATGAAAGCTCACACCAAAATATAACAGTAAGTTTTTTAAGGTTCCATAACATTTTTTTGGCCTTGTTTGTTTGTTTTTTGTTTTTGTCTGAGATATTTTCCTTAAGATCATTTTTTGATACCAGGTGTGGTGCAGTGGATAGAGTGACAGACTAGGATTCAGGAGGCGTGGGTTCAAATCCCCACTTGGCCATGGAAGCTCACTGGAGGTGTGGAACTGGTAAAACCACTCCTTAAATAACTCTTTTCCCATGAAGACCCAATTAAGGCAGCTACAAATTGGTTCCAACTTGAAAGTGCATAGAAGTAATTTTTACTTGAATATCAGAAAGATACTATTTGAAAATAACTTTTCCTCTTTTACAGTGTTCAGGAGGGAAACCCTATTATTATTGCTAGTTACAGTGTTGAAAAGCAACTTCTTTCTTCTTGTAATGTTCTTTGTTACATTGTGTTACCTTGGAAAGGGATGAGGATATAGGTTTGATAATAGTATTGAATAAAAAAGCACTAACTAGTTACAAGTAGTTACATGATTTGTAATTCATTTATTCCAAGTGCTGATTGCAATTAATGGGACAAGCAGTGCAGAAGATCAATTCAGCATGCTTGAATAATCATGCTTAAGGCTGGACTTTTTAAATCACACCTCCTGGCAAAGAAAGGAGAAGTGAGACTGATTTATCTTAACTTTCCTTCCCTGGTAGACAAAACCTGCAGTGACAGCCAATTGGTAAACAGCAGTTCGGGAAGATAGAATGTAGAGAAAAGTGATGCTGCTGTGGATCTACTTGTGCCTTTCTGGTCGTGCTTCTGCTGAACCAATTTCAATGATGGATTTAAAATTTGTATGCCATCTTTTCCTCATGTACAGTGCTAGTCTGACTTAAGAGGAAAAAAAATTCAAAAACCTGCAAAGTAAAACTCAGGAGGGAAAAAAACCCCAAACATGTTGTGTTGCAGATAAAATGAGTCACTTAGAATTAAAAGTTCCAACAGCCTCTCTAGCAAAACAAGGGGTGGGGGAGGGAATAGCCTAAACATAAAAACTTGAGCTAACTACCAAAGACCTTGGCAAATAAGACAGACCTTGACTAACTGTGAAAAAGAAAGATAGACATTTCCCAGGTGGACCTCTCATTATAGAGAGTTCCCTAGATGATGTACATCTACAGAAATTTCCTTTTCTAGTAGCCACCTGGGAAGAGGCCTCCAGCAGCAAGCTCAGATGCTTGGCAGTTTCAAACAAGAACAACCAGATATCAAGGCACTCTGATCCCAAGCTATTTGGTAGATTAATAGTCAAAGGCAGCACTTTTGGATTGTGCTGGGAACAAAATGAGATCCAATCCCAGTAGTGCAATGTAAATATTAAATAGCAGGAGGCACAAAATAGAGCCATGCAGAATTTTGTAGAACAAATGCTGTAGTGAACTCCCAGAGTTTTCCTGATCCGTTTTTTGAAAATAATGCATTGTAAGAACTGAAGTTCAAGGTTCTCCAACCCAGACAAAAGATCTAGAAGATATCATGGTCAGTGAATCCAATGTCTACCTCACAGGAGGTCCAGGAGACTCAATAATGTTGCATTTTTTGCTCTTTATTTCCCTGCAAAAGAGGCCATCCAGCAGCGAAACCAAGATGGTTTCAGTTCCAAACAAATTGGAAGTGCAAGGGGGAGGGGAACGAGATTGCAGCTGGAGATTGATAAACAAATAGTCAAGGAATACCTTGCCACCTTGAAAGAGTTCAAATCTCTGGGGCCAGATGAGCTGCATTGGAGAGTACTGAAGGAACTGGCTGAAGAATTCTCAGAACTGCTGTCCATTATTTTCTTAAAATCATGGGAAACAGGGGAGGTGCCAGAGGACTGGAGGAAGGCTAATGTTCTCCCTAATTTCAAAAAGGGCAAAAAAGAGGAACCTGGGAACTACAGGCAGTCAGCCTGACATCAATCCCAGGCAAAATTCAGGAACAGATCATAAAGCAGTCATTGTGCAAGCACATCGAAAACAATACAGTAATAACTAGAAGCCAACACGGATTTGTCAAGAACAAGTCCTTCCAAACTAATCTGATCTCGTTTTTTTTTAAATCAGGTATCCTTCCTGATAGACAGAGGGAATGTTGTAGATGTAGTATATCTTGACTTCAGCAAAGCTTTTGACAAAGTGACCCATGATATCCTGATTAGCAAGCGAACTAGGTGCTGGCAGGAGAGATCAAGTGTCAGATGGATACACAATTAGCTACAGAATCATACTGTCATAGGGTTATGATCAATGGGTCCTTCTCTAACTGGGAGGAGGTAACTTGTGGAATACCCCAAGGCTCAGTCCTGGGCCCGGTGCTCTTCAATATTTTTTATTAATGACTTGGATGAGGGAGTGCAGGATCAAATTTGCAGATACAAAATTGGGCAGAATAGCTAATATCCTAGAAGACAGAAACAAAATTCAAAATGACCTTGATAGGATGGAGCACTGGGCCGAAAGCAACAGAATGAAATTCAAAAGGGATAAGTGCAAAGTACTGCGCCTCAGAAAAAGAAACCAACTGCACAGCTACAAGATGGGGGGACACCTGGCTCAGTAAAACTATGAGTGAGAAGGATCTTGGAACTGTCGTAGATCACAAGCTCAATAGGAGCCAACAGTATGATGTGGCTATAAAAAAGGCAAATGCTGTTTTAGGCTGCACTAATAAAAGTATAGTTTCCAAATCCCATGAGGTGCTAGTTCCCCTCTATTCAGCACTGGTTAGGCCTCACCTTGAGTATTGTGTTCAATTCTGGACACCACACTTCAAGAAGGATGCTAACAAATTGGAAGAATTTCAGAGGAGGGCGACAAGAATGATCAGGGGGCTGGAAACCAAGCCTTATGAGGAAGGGCTGAAAGAATTGGGCATGTTTAGCTTTGAGAAAAGAAGACTGAGGGATGATGTGATAGCACTTTTCAAATATTTGAAATGCTGTTGTACAGAGGAGGGACAAGATCTGTTCTCGATCATCCCAGAGTGCAGGACACGCAGTTAAAGGAAGCATATTTTGGCTGAATATCAGGAAAAACGTCCTAACTGTTAGAGCAGTACGACAGTGGAACCAATTATCTCGGGAGCTGGTGAGTGCTTCAACACTGGAGGCATTCAAGAAAAACTTAGATAATCACCTGACAGATATGCTTTGATTGTATTCCTGCATTGAGTGGGGCGTGGGGTGTGTTGATGACCTTGTAGGCTCCTTCCAACTTCACTTTTCTATGTTTCTATGATCAAGTGATTTTAAGGCGTTTTAACCTTAATTTCTATTTAATAATACAATGCAATCGATTTTTTTTAACAATTGCATCTTAATTTTCTGTTTTGTTTTAACTTTTGCCTTGGGTCCCAATTCTGGGAGAAAAATGCATAGATACATAGACAGATAGGATAAGCAGTTGATTACAGCCTATTAAAAACTGTAATTGTATTTGAGAAGTACAGAACAGTTAAATGAAAGGGCAGCAATCATAGCTAGGTTGTTAAACATCAAAGCAGCTGTTAGTCAGACCCGCTTTATGTGGCAGCCTAGCAGCACGTCAGTAGGATACATGACCTCCTATTCTTCTTTTTCTATGGCACTAATGTAAGTCTTTGCAGCTTAAATGTAAACCTTATGCATTGACATTCTAGACTTACAGACTTTTCTTTTACATATTCACAATGAAGGTTTGTCCAGAATCCAGTAACATTGCTCTCTTTTCATTCCTGAAACAATCTCTCCGTCTTCTGCTTTTTTATTATATTGACTCTTAACTCTCTCGTTTTGTATTTGTAAACAGGTTGTTTCCTCCTGTACACCCTCTTTTATTTCCCTCCTTCTTTCTCTCTTCTCCTTACCATAACAAGAAATGCTTGAAAAAGCTTTGAAATCTGCATAGATGTCAACTTTCCCCAGCAAATACCTTGGTCAAAATGAAGATCATTTGCATGTTAATAGCTGTATCTCCATAGGGGGTTGTTCGCTATTGCCAGTCGTGCATGTTGCAATGAAGGGAAACCCATTTTTCAGTCCTAATCTTAATTGCAAAGTGATTATGTCTTTCCATAAATCTGCATCTCTCAATAATTCCAATCGGTATCAAACATGATTTCTTAATACAGCCAAACTACTATTAATGCCTACCTTTCAAAGTGTTCTAAGGTTTTCTTGGCTTTCTAATTATTGAAGATAATTGACATTTGAACTGAAGTAGTTCCAAATCTCAGTAACAATACCCCATGTTTTATGGAAACGCGAGTTTAAACGTTTGAGCATGGGCCCTTTTCTCATATCAATCTATTTCTTAGCTAGTTCATCACCTAAATCCAACAGAGAGTTGACTGCCAAATTGTATTATCCATAGAGGACTAATTATTTCCATGGAAATAGCATCACATTGCAGGACTGAAACCTGAAGTCTTCAGTTGAGCCTTATTGTGACAGAAGAAAATGAAAATATTTGTATTCTCTAAATGAACTGGTACCCAACATTTATACGTCTGTCTACTGGTGAGTGCATTTCTGTCATCCAAAAAGTTCTAAGTTCCAATTTGACTTTAAAAAAAAAAAAGAGGGAGAGAGAGAGAGAGACGATTCTATCCATGCAAGAGCACAAAATAGTTTCATTAACACAAGTTGGTCCAAAAAGATTCTACAGAGTGAGTTACCTAAGGAACAGATAGGCTGTCCAACAATTTGAATGGTGCTTTCTCATCCTTACTGAATGTTCCAAGACATGGCTCAGTCAGTGTGTCTTTTATATACAGGAGGTTTGGGTTTGAAAAAAAGACCTCATCCACAAGTGTTTGACTTAGAACAATCCATCCTTCTCCTTTAAGAGCTGTTGACCACCTTTCTGGCCCAGTGGTAGGACATGCATTCTTCTTGGCACACTCATTGTTTAGCCTGTTTATAGAGATAGAGGCCTCCAACAACCTCAGTTATTGTGGCTGAGGATTCCAAGAGGGAGAGAGAGAGAGAAAGTTGGGGAGGAGAATGAGGGAAGGAAAGCGGGGAATGAAGAAAGGAGAAAAAGAAATGGCACTAAGCAGAGAGAAGAAATGTAGAAAAAATAATTTCACTTCCCCTGACCCTCCGTAGACAACTTAATCAGTGGTTTCCAATCTTTTTCGAGTTGTAATCCCATTTTATAAAGTAACCCCAATAAACTGCAAGTCCCCACCATGTTTTCATTAAAAGGCATTTTAATGAAGTAAAATCATCCTTCTCAAAAAACATAGGTTCCTTTCTCCTCAAAAAGTCCTGATTCTCATTCATAAACATGCACACTAAATGGCACATTGCCCCTCCTCCCAATCTCAATGGACCCTTTGTAGCCTGATGTACCCCATATCTAAAACAGCCAATCTAGACAGGCCCCGTGATGTAATTTAGGAATACAGTGGTGCCTTGCATTACGTTAATTCATTCCAGCGAAATCGCTGTAGAAAATAAAAAAGCCATTGAAACGCATTAAAACCTGATTACTGCATTCCAATCGGCTAAGAACTCACCATCCAGTGAAGATCCTCCATAGCGGCAGCCATTTTCAGGCGCCTGTGCAGCGAAAAATGGCTCCTAATCACAGCGGGGAGCCAATTTGAGCACCCGGCAGCCATTTTGAAAACCCGACGATCAGCTGTTTTGATCATCGGGAAGCGAAAATCGGTTCCCGAAAAAGGGAACTGATCATCGCACACCGAAATTCCCTCATTCAGAACGTCATTTTGCGATCCCTTTTGCAATCACAAAAACCTCATTGTAATGCGGGTTCATCGTTAAATGGAGCGCCCAACTTGCGAGGCACCACTGTAGGAACAGGGATGTGCAAATATAACAGACTCCTGTGAGGAAGAACAAGTTGCCTGGAGTGTCCTGGATTTTCAACACTGCAGGTTTATGCTTTAGGAATGAAAGGATTCCTTTCCCCAAGCTTCTTTATGCTTCTAAATAGGCAGGTTTGTTTGTTTGTTTGTTTGTTTTGTTTGTTTGTTATGTTGCTGTCATTCAGCCCAACATATCCAGCATATGAGTAAAGTTGACCCAAGGCTAGGGGATAAGAGAAAGAAATGAGCTAGAGTTGCTAGAAAAGCAGCATCTCATGGTCTGAGATTTCAGGCTAATATATTTCAGACCATGAGGTGAGTCCTTGTGATGTCAAAGGAGTGGACCCTTGTAATGTCACAGAATCAGAGGATGGTTGGAAAGCAAGGCAGTGCAATATAGATAGAAACATACAGTATTAGTGCTGAGCCAGTGAGTCCTGCAACCTGCTGTGGATAGATGAAGAAAGACGCCCAGGTTTTAGACATCTTCCACACAAAAACAAAACTTTCTTCTCCTCAGCCCATCCCAAGATTTGTGTCTCTGTCTCAAGGCCTGAAAAACCATGTGTTACATACCATTAAGTCAGAACCAAATTATAGTGATCTTAATACAGTTTTCAAAATGAGCAGGATAGTTAAGTAGTGGTTTTACCAGTGCCAATCCGAGAGTGAGTTTCCACCTGAGCAGGGATATAGAAGCATAGACGGTGCCCTGAAGCCTGGCAACTCTATAATCAACTAGAGTTCCCAATTCAGATAATTATTAATGAACCAAAGCAAAGAGATGTTCAGAAACAGTCAATTGTTCCAGAATAGAATTGATATAAACATCTATGCAGTTTTCAAAATGGTATATATTGCAAATGTTTTTAAAAAGTTTATGGCACCTTCAGGACCAATGGATTTATTTTAACCGAAGCTTTTGTGGATTAAAATCAATTTCCTTATATGCCTGAGTTTTGTAATATTGTGATGAGCAGCAGACATGAAATTAGTACCTAAGAATAACAGTAAAAGCTTATTAATAACTTTATTGCTCATACTATTGGAGAATATTAAGTTAACTCAGAAAAACACCGCCATATATGACAAGGGTGACACTTGCAAAGCATTAAGGCCCTATTTAGCCATTAACCTGAATCCATGCAAAGTTCAGTGGGTGGTAGGGACATGTGGATATACATATATGCGCCCCACCCTTTACAGCTCCACACCACAGAAAGTCTCTCATACTCTCTTCTGATTGTGTTTACAATACTTGCATGGTTAGGAACCCTGAGAAGGCAGAACTCCGTTGGACAGGTGCTGTAAGAGCGTTCAGTAAACATGCTTGCAACCTCTGCTGCAGACCTTTGCTTTAAAGTATGAAAGTGGGGACTTGGAGGATGTGTGCCCTTGTCTTTACCACTTACTGAGCCCTAAACAGTTCTTGGGAGAATATGGTTCTTGGTAGAAGTTGCTGGCAGATGGGTAAGTCTTTCCGGCAGCTATAAATTGCACTGCTCTTTTATTGTGCCTGGTTGTGAGCATCCAATCCTTCCTTTCATTTGTTTCATTGCAATTCCTTGTGTCAGAGAGATGGATCTCTTTGCTTATCTCCTTAGACTCATAGAGGGGAACTGTTCCTTAGAAAGCTCCACTGTTCAGAATGCCCAGTCGTTCATTAATGAAAGAAACCTAAGAATGATTATTTTTAATAAACACAAAAGATAAACATCACTATGGGTCCTTCACCCAAGAGGACATTGCCTTCAGTAGCAGGCAGAAAACAATGATGCGAAGAATGCTTGCCTGAGGCTACATAAGCTGTTCCCCCTACTCCATAATAATAGGCCCAGAATGAATTTACATCATATAAGAAGTTGGAAGTTAACAGAGGTGTAAAAAGATTTAGATCAGGCCATGATCACAGACTCTTCCAGCTGTGCTTTGCACCATTCTCTGATGAAAAATAAGGCATACAAGTGACAAATTAGGATTCAAATATGAAAAAAAAAATGATGGGAATAATCCTTTGGGGCACAGCTAAAATGAGTGAGCGCATGCACCTTGGCTAGTGAGAGTGGGGAACTGCAAAGTTCCTGCTGTGGCTCTCTTCTCTTTCTCCTCGCCCTCCAATCCCATTGTTTAGAAATGAGATGAGTCCAATTCATTTCCATTCTACTGTTTCTTTTACTAAGTCATAGGAAATGCTCATTTTTTTCTTCTTTTCTCCAAACATCTGGAAAAAATGAATTAATATAATAAATATTCACGGTTAGCCCCTATCACAGTGATCTTCCCACCATCCACATACTTCAACATCACCATCATTATCATTGTATAGCCTAATAGCAGATGAGAGTAAGGTAAAAGGTAAAGGTTCCCCTTGACAATTTTTGTCCAGTTGTGTTCGACTCTAGGGGGTGGTGCTCATCCCCGTTTCCAAGCCATAGAGCCAGCGTTTTGTCTGAAGACAATCTTTTGTGGTCACATGGCCAGTGTGACTTAGACACGGAACGCTGTTACCTTCCCACCAAGGTGGTCCCTATTTATCTACTTGCATTTGTATGCTTTCGAACCGCTAGGTTGGTGGGAGCTGGGACAAGCAACGGGCGCTCACTCCATTGCATGGATTCGATCTTACGACTGCTTGGTCTTCTGACCCTGCAGCACAGGCTTCTGTGGTTTAGCCCGCAGCACCACGACACTATAAGTGTCTCAGTGATGTTGTAGTTAAACTGGTCAGTCTGGTTGTTGTGGGTTTATCAGGCTCTTTGGCCGTGTTCTGAAGGTTGCTCTTCCTAACATTTCGCCAGTCTCTGTGGCCGACATCTTCAGAGGACAGCACTCTGTGTCAGTTTCCTCGCAACCTGAATTTGATCCTGATAGATTCAGGAAGTTGGCTCAAGGTTGACTCTGTCAGCAAACACGGGTTCGAAAACACACGTGTAACCCTGGACAGAGAGCAATCAGGAGTTTGCACATGCTAAAGTGGGCTGAGTGAGTCCAAACTCAGCTAGCCATGCTACAACACCCCCTCTTACAAGTCTGCCCACATAAGATGCCCTTGTGCCCTTTCTCTATTGCTGAAATAAAACCATGTGGGCTTTGTAGTCCTGAGACTTATCTTGCACCACAGGCAGGACTCTAAGTAAGCTAGGCCGAGGCAGTACTCTCATGATGACCCTATGACAAGTGTACTGTTCAGGAAACCAATTGAGTTTTATAATCTTTATTTTATTAAAGAATAATCATGTTACTAGGTATCAAAGCCAAATTAAACCAAAGCAAATAAACTAGCATTGTGCTGGTTATTTACAAAGATGTAGTGAGGCAAAGAAAACATGAAAAATATAAAAGTGTTCAAAAACCTTACAAAAATACCAAAAGCCATTAAAAAGAATAAAAACAGTTCCAGTCCAGTAATTCATTAGTAAAAACAAAATAATCCAAGTAGGTTATAAAAAGGCTATAGTCCTCAGTGATCCTGTAGAACAAAAATACTGTTACAAAAAGAAAAATCCAGTAAAAGTCCCATTATCCTTAGAAAAGTCCAAGAGTATAGTCCATATGAAGTATTTCAAGAAAATGAGTTCATAAAGGATATTCCCTAGGTAACAGTCCATAGAAAATAGTCCATGCATAGTCCTTAGGAAAAATCCCATAAATCCAAGGGTAATCCAGTAAGGTAAAGGTTAGTCCCATGTGTCACGAATGAATGAAGAGTCGGTCTTGAATGACTGAAGGATCGGTCTTGAAAGACAATGTCCATAGGCAAAAAGTTGCTTTTTCAAGAGTAACTGGCAAGGGCTTATCGCACCTTCCCACGATGTCATCCAATCAGAGTTCGTTACTAGGCCAACAGTCCTGTTACACCACATGACTTCTTTCCCATACACACCAGATGTTATTTGGGTTTACTGTGGTTTCGCAAAGAGTCACAACAATTCCCATCTAATCACACCGAGTCCTTTTCTCAGGCTATCAGAATAACATTCTCTCTGCTCGCCTAGAAAACAACCTGTCAGCATAGTAAAGATACTTTATACAAAGGAACAAGATGGAACCTCTCTTGCTCATTTCTTAATTACAAAACCCGTATTCCTTAAAAGATTTTACCTCAAAAACCCATCTCATCACAGACTCAGCCTTCCATCTTTCTGAGGTTGGTAAAATGTGTACTCAGCTTGTTGGGGGCAACAAACTCTTCCTTGCATAATTATGTTGTAAACCACCCAGAGAATGCTCTAGCTAGCACCATGGGATGGGATATAAGTTGAAACAACACAGTGGATATGTTTTGGATACAGTCTTGGAGACCTACTGCCAGTCAGAACAAAAAATTCTGAGCTAGAAAAAAAGATACTTTTACCTTGAATAAGGCAACAAATACACCCATTCAATTGCCTGGATACGTTTTTACATAGCATGTCATTTCATTCAAAGTGCTCCTCCCTCATGTGCTTTCCTTTTTTGCATGCACTCTGTGTGTCAACATTGTATTCTTTCAGCCAAGGCTATAGGTTGCAACCCAATGTGAAAATGTCAGTGTATATATTAGGGTCACTTTAAATGAGACATTGTGCCACATGAACAAATTTAGTCTCATACAGTATCCATGGGGTCTAAAGGCACCAGTGAAATTTTTTTTTTAAGGCACTGGAAAACCCAGAAAAGTACAGACAGCGGTGCTCCTTCTCTTTCATTGTTTGACCACAATGTCCTCCTGTTTCAAATGGATATGCAGGAGCACTTTGGTGGGACTACCTTTGTGACTACTGGCAAGTGGAACAGGTAGAAGTGGTAGCAGTGGGGCAACAATGGTGGAGATCACTGCTGGCTGTGACACCTTAGGATTCCCAGCTCATGTCCACCATCAGGACCAGCCCAGAGAAGCACAAAACTGTTCCCTTCACTGCTGGCAGGGGCAGGCTCTACTGTTCCTACCACTGCTAGCACTACTGCTGCTACCACCTCCTACGCCATCTTTCTCCTCATGCTGTACATTTTGGGAGCAGGGCCTACAACAACAAAATAAGATGCCAGCAGCAATGACTGTGGTTGCCCTATTTTAGTACTAAAATTTATGATGATGATGATCATGGTGACTGCTAAGTGGGCACTGGCATTTGTCTGACTAAGTCAAAAGCTGACACCTAGGTCGGTGCCACTTGACTATGAAACCATCCCATATTAGACACATGGTGCTGCTTTACCAGTTTGCCTTTTGTCTATTCATCTGTTTATTCTGACTAGTAGTATGCTTCCGTGTAGGCATGTAGACATCCTTCAGTTTCGAGAGACTATGGTAATGTGCTCTGAATAGAGGACTTGAAACAGCGTCTAGTGTGGCTGAGAAGGCCAATTTGAGAGTGACAATCCCTTCCACACTGAAAACTAATACAATCTGCCCCCTGTCCAGCTCCCTGATTTTGCTGGTTTGGGGGCTGCCTCTTTGCCTTGGCCTGTTGGACAAGTGTCTCTTCAAAATGGGAGAGGCCATGCTGTACTGCCTGCCTCCAGGCTGAACGCTCACATTTCCCATCTGTTGAGGTCCATTCTTAAGGCCTTCAGATCCCACTTGCAGATATCCTTGTATCACAGCTGTGGTCTCCCCCAGGGCAATTTCCCTGCATGAATCCTCCATACAGGAGATCTTTTGGAATCCGACCGTCAGTCATTCTCACAACCTGTCCAAGCCAATGCAGATGCTGCTGTTTCAGTAATGTATGCATGCTAAAAATCCCAGCTCATTCTAGGACTACTCTATTTGGAACTTTGTCCTGCCATGTGATACCAAGAATGTGTTGGAGATAACACATATGGAACGTGTTCAACTTGGTCTCCTGCCGTGCACAAAGGGTGCACAAAGTATGCCTCCAATGTCTCAGGAAGGGGATTTTTTCCTGTCATCTCTTAATTTTTAGCCAGAAATTTGGGAAACAAGAAACCAAGAAAACTTTGCTCTTGAAATACATTTCTCTCAAAGTGATGTTGCACCAAGTCCAGTGATGGGGTGGAGGATGGAAAATGGAGCTGCTTCTGCTTATAAATGTCCCACAATGTGTTCTTAGCTTCATTGGACCTGTAATAATTTGCTACCATCAGCATAGGCACTGGATTTTTCTTAGTGTTTTTTAATGCCTTAGAGGCTGTTCCAGATTACTTACAACCACTGCTTTGATCTGTGATCAATGTACTAATGGATTAATTGTAGGAGCTAATGAGTTAATGCCTTTATAGGCATGCTATAAAGCTAAGACTAGTTTCTTCTGTTAAAGCACTTTAGAAATCCTAGGGTTTTGTACAAAATCAGGCTGAATAAATACATTAATTCCAGCATCTGCTACTCTATAAAATGGTTTAACAAGTTGACCAGGGTAAATTTGAGTTACATTATATTTTAAAAGTAATGGTCAGAAATATTTTTCCTACGCTTGTGCGTATCTATCAGCATTATGCCTTCTTTAGCACTGGATTCCTGTATCTCTTTATAACTGGATCCAGGGAGATGTGGAGACACAGGAAGGAGTGAGTCCAAAGCCTTGCTGGACTCACACTAAAAAAATGGAATGAGGAGATGTTTGCATCTTAGTCTGGTGTCTTGGCTTTGAACATTTTGCCTTTGGTGACCCTGCTGGAAAACTTGGAGTAGAATATAGCTTCTTGATGGCATTGCTCTAGGCTTCTCTGACAAACTCAAACTTCCTTGCCACGTTAAGGTTTACATCCAAGAAAGAGGTGTATAAATTTAACACCACTGTTTGTTCTGTTTTTGTCCTTACTCATAACTGAGTTTTTAAAATAACTTTTTCAGAAAGTGAATTAAGTTTTTTTTAAGGTGATAGTTATTGGTGCATCAGTGTAGTATATTTTTCATCTGTCTGTCTGTCTGTCTGTCTGTCTGTCTGTCTGTCTGTCTGTCTGTCTGTCTATCTATCTATCTATCTATCTATCTATCTATCTATCTATCCAAGAGTTATCCATATTTACAGATACAGGTATTTGAGTCTCTTCAGCATTTACATATCTTTCTTTTATTCATCTAATGGTTACTATTCGACAGTTGGAAAACCAAGATGGAAAGGTACGAATTTGCTCAAGTAGGCAGCTGAATAAGGATCCAAGTCCAGATCATTCAGATATGGTGCTAGCCTTTTTATCCACAGAGCAACTCTGAGATATCCATCCTTGGGGAGGCCCATTTTGCAGAGGTGATGAGGCAGGAATGGCGAAGGGCAAGAATCTCAAATAAATTCCATTTGAAAGAGATCAATAGCCAGAAAATTACTTTTGGCACTTAACACTGAAAGAGAACTGTTTAATTCTCTAAAGAAGACCCGTTTTTAAATTGACCTAATCTATCTCATGTATTCGTTCCAGTTAAAACAAAAAAAGAAATTATTGAAAAAGCAATGCTGTTTTTCTGCAAAGGAATAATAAGAAAGAAGAACGACCAAGAATCCAAGTATACAAAAACAATTCTTCCTATTATCCAGAGTTTCAAAAATTTTTCATCTAAAACTTGCAGATAAATACACTATAGCTTTTAATGGTCACTGCTTAATCTGAGTAAGGTAATGTTGACGTATGTGCACAACAAATCTCATTAGAAAGTTATGGGGTGCTTAGCAGTGCATTATACCCAGCAGTGAATGTCTGTTCAGAAGTTCAAACCCATTCCGTTCAATCAGATTTACTCTAGGCAAGTCACTATAGGATCACAACCTGAGCATCTGGAACAATGGCATCACCCAGTGTTATGTTGTTGGGAGCTAGGTCAAAGCTTGAGACAGGGGTGGGCAACCTGCAGGCCTACGGCTACATGTGGCCTTTGAACTAACTTCAAAAGCCCTTTGCAAGTGATCAGTTCATACATTCAGTCAAAGAGATCTATCTGCTGCCTCACTGGGCATGGATGAAAAGAGAGAGGAAGAAAGGAAAGTGAAAGAGCACTTTGTGCCCTGTAGTAGATTACTTCTAAGGGCCTGATGATCTTGACAGAAAAATGGTCCTCTGGCCAAAGTAAACAAAAGAAGTTTAAAATGGAATTCCACCCAAAGGTTCCTATATACACTTGCAATTAGAGATGGATGAAACTATCTATTTCTGGTCCATGTCAGTTCAGAATAAATTCAAGTGTAAGGAGTTGTTGTTTTTTAAGTCCACAAGTGTTTGTATCTTTTAAAAATACACTTTGCCCTAACATACACTTTATGGATTTACCTTCATCCATGCATTGCTGCACACACCTTTCCCCAATATAGGTAACATTATATGCAATTTTCAAATCTAGAAGTGCATGAGATAATGGACAAATATGTTCCAAGCCCAATATGTGCTTATAGGAAGCACATATTGGGCCACTTATAAAAAATCTGGAACAAATAAATATCTCCCTGACCCTTGTTCTGACACTGTATCAGCAGCTTCTCCCCAGAATTCCGCCAGGAACTTGCCAATTGCCATGACATCATGACTTGAAACTTGCAGACAGAAAATATATGCAAATTAAGTAATTTATGATAGTGACAGGTCAGGGTAATGGAATGGAATGGAAACATATGAGTACAGTGTATCTGATAATGAAAGGCACTGAAGTGAAATTATGAAGTGCACTTCCAAGTAAGTTGGAGGTCCCCTCCCCTCAAAGCTAGGAGAAACATGCATTGAATTCCTCCTACAAGACTGGGGATGTCAATTCTGCCTTGATTTAACTTTGTGTGATAAATAAAACAATAGTTGTTGTGGGTTTTTTGGGCTCTTTGGCCATGTTCTGAAGGTTGTTCTTCCTGACGTTTCGCCAGTCTCTGTGGCCAGCATCTTCAGAGGATTGGAGTAGGAACTCTGTCTATGCTCTGTATATAAAACAATACTTTAAAAAAATTCTTCTCAACATCACCTATCACAAGATAACAGTTTGTGTTGTTGCTGCTGTTGATGATGATGATGGTCATAAATAGAATCTGCACACTTTACAAAAAACAAAAGGAAATATTCAGAATTTGCTGAATAACCCCATATTTGGATAGTTCCCAATATATCCAAATCCAAATTTGGTAGTTCTGAATATCCATTGTAATAACACCTAATGTTCTGAGCCCCATTTACTCCTATAGATTAGAAAGCAAAAGGCTAGGTTTCTGCTTCCTAGAGGAAGATGCGAAAGTGAAACCTATTTCTCAGGCATTTTGGAGTGATTTCCTGAGAAATGAAACTTAAAGGCCCTTGGCATCAAAGGTAGTGGGAGCAGAAAATTAATGTTTCCTGATTGAAGTTGCCATGAGTTTCCCAAGTGTGGAGGGACTGGGATGAGAGGAAAACCTGTAAACACTGTCTGTCTACACCAAAGTAATATAGAAGCAGGCACAGGGTGCTTTCTCACATTGGTTCTTTTCAATTAAAAGGTGGACATAGCTGCTTTTAAATCCCCACAGCGTTTGCTGTAAGAATTTGATCTTGTGCAAGCCTGCACTACAGCAGTTTTCTCTGTGTCCTTTTCTGAACACTCAGTTTTTTTTTACTGTGAAGTGTAAGCGTTTTCAGAGGGCAAAGGTTGAGCCAACAGCATAGGGAAGGAGGGATATAAATGGGCAAATAAGAGGTGGGAGGCAGAAAATGTCAAAACCCACATCTCAAGATAAAGAACCAAGCTGCCCTGGAGGAGCTTAGGGGAGTGCACATAAAGGCCTTCTGCAAAACATAAAAATAACAGGATAACTCATTCCCTAGGGCAGATAATAGCCCTGGAAAACCAGCCATTCTCTCTGGTGGAGAACACTTGTTTTTATAGGTTTGTGGCAGAATTGGCACTTCATTACCAATGGTTATCTCAAGTAACCCTTAGCTTTAAAAGGTAAAGGTTCCCCTTGACATTTAGTCCAGTCGTGTCTGGCTCTAGGGCACAGTGCTCATCTCTATTTCCAAGCCATAGAGCCAGCATTTGTCCAAAGACAGTTTCCATGGTCACGTGGCCAGCACGACTAGACACGGAACACCATTACCTTCCCACCGAGGTGGTCCCTATTTATCTACTTGCATTTTTACATGCCTTCAAACTGCTAGGTTGGCAGGAGCTCACTCTGTTGCGTGAATTCGATCTTATGACTGCTGGTTTTCTGACTTTGCAGCACAGAGGCTTCTGCGGTTTAACCCGCAGTGCCACCACATCCCTTTAACCCTTAGCTTTAGGGTGGTGTCAAATTTATACTGGAGTTTAAGGTAACTGGTACAACAGCCATTGCACATGGCACAGGTGATACACTTTACAGGTAACATCTGGAGCAGTCATGGTGCAAAACATGTCTGTCTCTCCCTAGGAGGACACTGGTGGGAGGTGGAGACCTCAGGCATAGGGAATCTATGGACCAGTGAGAGTCCCCCTGGCTGCAAGTGTGGCTCTCCACCTCCCTGAGGGTAAGGGTGAGATTCTCTAGTCTTGGGGTTTGAACTATGCATTAGAGGTAACAGATAATTTAATGCTGAAATTATGACAGTGTTTCAGAAACATGATTCTATGCTTGTGCTTAAAGCAAATATCCTTGCAAAAGTCCATGCTCATTTCCAATCTCAAAACAAAGCCAGCTAATTTGCAAATTCTACCCTGTTTCCCCCAAAATAAGACCTAACCTGAAAATAAGCCCTAGTATGATTTTTCAGGATGCTCGTAATATTAGCCTTACCCCAAAAATAACCCTGCCCTCCACCATTGTGTGACAACAGAAGAAGATGACATAACTATACAGTATTTGAATAAATGTAGATTGTTGCACATGAAAAAAAAATCCCCTAAAAATAAGCCCTAATGTGTTTTTTGGAGCAAAAATTAATATAAGATCCTGTCTTATTTTTGGGGAAACATGGTAAGAGGTGTGATAAGCTCATGCTATTACAATACCACCTTCCTAATAATTTGCTATTCTATTGGTGTATTGTGTGTATGTAACATATGTTTTGATCATGGTTGTTGTGGGTTTTTCGGGCCTCTTGATTGTGTTCTGAGGGTGGTTTTTCGTAACGTTTCGCCAGTCTCTGTGGCCGGGATCTTCAGAGGACAGCAAACTGTGCTCTTGTTTTGATCATTGGTCTTGTACTTGGAGGCATGATCTGTTGAAGAAGTTGGAGAATCTTCAAGGTAATGTCTTGTCATGTCAAGATGGTCACTACTGAGATTTCAGCAGTGGTGATTTTTCTTCACCCTGCTAGTAGGAAGTAGTCAACTTAGTGTTCTCCATACTGTTGGTCTGTAAATTGCATCAGTTCTGGCTAGCTAATGGTCAAGGAGGTGGCTGGACAGTTCAATGGTTTACGTATCTGGCTGCAGAGCCAAGATTCAGAGTTCTGTTTCCCACTGTGCCTCCTGGGAAGAGAGCTCAACACAATGTCTCCCCCAAAAGATGGGGGACAAGCAAGAAAAACTAACTGAAAAAACAAACTGCCTCAGAGTGAAAAGTGTTAAGCACCTAGTCATCATAGGCGTCCTCCAGTCTCGAGAGACTATGGTAACGTGCTCTGAATGGAGGACTTGGAACAGCGTCTAGTGTTTTGATGCTGTACACAAAACTGGAGCGTCCTCTCCAAGGCACGAAGCCTGGGTAAAATAATAGGGAGGATAGGCTGTTACCCAAGCAGCAAATCCCCCCTCTCCACGTCACTGAAATAGTCCAATGGAAAGGCAAGAGCCAATACAGCTGGTTTCAGTGACGTCGCAGGAGTTGACAGAATGACACAAACTGCCTCCGGGACTCCAGCTCTGGATTTTGCCTTGAGGTTAACTCCTTGTGAAGTCAGAGTTTTCCTTTTCCTAGATGGGCTGTCTTCCAGGGCTGAACGAGTCCCACCTACCCGGCCTGTTCCCTCACAGCATGGAGGCCGATGGCGGCGCCTCAGTGGGGGTTTGACGTTGGAGTTTTCCTTCTCCCTTTGCTCCTGTGACATATGCTTCATCTTTTTAGGATTATGGCAACATATAATTGCTGTCTCCTTAAATCTCATTTTGTCCAGAAATTGATTACAAGCACCTAGTAGACAGAATGAAAGAGCAGTTGATTGGACGCTTAAGAACAAGTGGACAAACAAATTTGTTTCTCTAGTCCGAGGGACGTGGTGGCGCTGTGGGCTAAACCGCAGAAGCCTGTGCTGCAGGATCAGAAGACCAGCAGTGGTAAGATTGAATCCACGCGACGGAGTGAGCTCCCGTCACTTGTCCCAGCTCCCGCCAATCTAGCGGTTCGAAAGCATGCAAATGCAAGTAGATCAATAGGGACCACCTCCGTGGGAAGGTAACAGTGTTCCATGTCTAAGTCACACTGGCCATGTGACCATGGAAGATTGTCTTCAGACAAAACGCTGGCTCTATGGCTTGGAAATGGGGATGAGCATCGCCCCCTAGAGTCGAACACGACTGGACAAAAATTGTCAAGGGGAACCTTTACCTTTACCTTACCTTCTCTAGTCCAGTCCCAGACCCAGCATGCTGAGTTGCTATGTATTCCAACACTTTCTGCCTAGAAAACCCTGAAAACAGTTGTTAATAGTCACAGTTGACTTGATGGAACATACCATAATTATTATTCATGGTTAAGGAGCTCCAGTTGCTGTCCATGGCGTATGAAGAATGGCAAGTTGCCTGCCCCAACACAGAGTATGAAACAAAGTAAAGTCTGAGGAAGGTATGCAATCCCTTAGAAACTATCACATTCTGATTATCTATGTATGGCACATAGGAAAAAAAAAGGGGGGGAAGTCATTCTTCTTAATAGGCTAGAGAAGACTGTGGTGAGCTGATATAGAAACACCCTTAGTAAGCTCAGAACACAGGCACACTTTATTCTACTTACATAAGTGCAATAAAAAGGTGAAGTTGATGTATAATTCTCAATTTTTTAAAATTCAGAATATAAATTGTTACAATGTGTCTGCCACCTTGCTACCATGGATTTCACAAGCCTGCCTACTCATCTGGAACATGTACAACAGACTAGGTTTAGAAATAATAAATAATAATGAAGGCAGGCAAGAACAGAAACAAATTTATATTGGAAGATACACTGCACATCCCTAAATCAAAAGCAGATAGAGAGAAAGTGCTGCTGAGAATTTAAAGCCATGAGAACAGCACGAGCAAGGCAGCAGCAAGGAAACACAAACAGCATTAAGGGGAGAGTTGTTGAGTGAGATCAACAAACATATGGAACAGAATCCTATTCATGCTTACTTACATGCATGTGTAGTCATGTTCAACAGGACTTACTACCCCCTGGTAAGTATGTTCCAGGTTGCATTGGGTCTTGTAGTAGCTCCTCCTTGAGATGGATTTCTGGAAATGCAATTTGATGGTATATATTGGAAAAAGTCATCCTATTAATCCTCAAAACATTCCAGGACTGAGATTTATATCATTTCGATCAATAACCTAGTCTACTGTACTTGCTGTTTTTTCTTCTTCTTCAATCCTGTTGAACTGGTTTGCCCTTTTAATGTTTTGTGTTGTCACAATATAGACTTTGTGAATTTTAAGATAGATAGTAAAGATCACCAGCCTTTAAAGGTTAAGCATAGCAGCTACCAACTCTTTCAAGACTTTCATCAGGAAGAAAAAAAAAGCACTGTCTTTTTTCAGGTTTTGATATAAATCTAACATGCAGTTCATGGTGCTCATCAGCACCACATATGCACCATTGTTGTTGTTATGTGCCATCAAGCCACTTCTGAATTGTAGCAAACTCTGGATGAAAAATCTCCAAAATGTTCTGTCCCCAACAGCATTCCTCAGGTCTTGTAAATTCAAGACTATAGTTTCCTTAAGGGAGTCAATCCAACTCATATTTGATCTTCCTCTTTTCCTTCTGCCTTCTGCCTAGAGCCCACTTGTTCATCTTCCTGGCATTACTCTTATCCCCCCCCCCCCGTCTGACGCCTTTCTGGATAGGAATATCTTCAGTCACGGTGCCAGTGCGGTCTAAACGTACGCGACATGAATTGGAAGAATGTAGTTGTTGGATGAGCGAGAGAAGACGGGGGTCAATATTCCAGTTCATTAATTTCTTCCATAAGGTGTTCCTGTCTACGGAGTCAAAGGCTCCTTTGAGATCGATGAATGCGGAGTAAAGTTTTGCCTTGTGGGACTGGGAGTATTTATTAACTAGGAAAGAGAGGGTGAAAATATGGTCCAGGGTCGAAGCTCCTGGGCGGAAGGCAATTTGTTCCCTAGTTGGGAGACCAATGTCTTCCGCCCAGGCAGTGAGTTTCTTGAGGAGAAATCTTGAGTAGAGTTTCCCAATAAAGGATAGAAGGCTTATTGGTCTATAGTTGCTGGGGAGAGAGGGGTCGCCCTTTTTATATATTGGGACAATGATTGAATTGAGCCAAGATTCGGGAATGATACCTGATTTATTGACGATGGTGAATAGGTTAGCAAGAGGGATGGACCACCATGTGTGGTTGTTGGTGCGGAACTCTGAGGGAATTCCATCTGGACCGGGGGATTTCCGGGGTTTGAGAGTGTGGATAAGCTCAATGATTTCATCGGGTGTAACGGGGGGCCAGTCTAGTAATTCAGGGGAAGGGTAAGGATATTTTATGGAAGGAGTCTGGGTAGAGAAGACGTGGGTGTAGTAGGTTGACCAAGAGGAGGAAGAGATCGGGGTGGGGAGAGTTGGGTCTGAGTGGGATAATGATCTAGAAACAAGGGACCAAAAAAGGCTATGGTTGTTGGAGAGAATTGAATGGTGGAGAAGGCTCCAGTTTTGTTGGGCATATAGATGTTTTTTTTGCTCAAACAAAGTACGGCAGAGTTTTTTAAGATAGGAGTAAGTTAGGACAAGGTTGGAAGAGGGGTCTGCAAGGGTTGCACGGAAAGTTTGCCTAGTCAGTTTCTTGGCTGTCAAACAGTCTGAGTCAAACCATGATGGACAGTGGGGATGGGTAGAAGGGGGTCGGGAGGGGCTGAGGGATTGGGTGAGGGATTTAATTAGGGACTCATAAACGAGGACAGCCAGATGAGGAGAGTTGGTCCTGGATAGGGTCTGGTTGAGATCGATCACATCGTTTTTGCGAGTCCAGGCTCTGAAGGACTCTTCAGAGTTATGGGTCCATCTTAGTCTAAGCTGACCTCCAGCATTATATTTCAAATGAATAATTCTTCTTGTCAGCTTTCTTTACTGTCCAGCTTTCACGCCCATACACGGTGATTGGAAATTTGATAATGTGGATGATCTTGGTCTTGGACTCCACTGACACATCCTTACAAATGATGATCTTTTCTAATTCATTCACTGCTGCTCTTCTGAGTCTCCGTCTACTTCTGATTTCTTGGCTGCCATTTCCCTTTCAATTGATTATTCAACCAAGGCATACAAAATCTTTAACCATTTCAATTTCTTCTTCATCAAAATCAAAGTTGTGTAGTTATTGATGTTCATCTTCTTAATGTACAACTGCAGTTCTCCTTTGGTTCTTTCTTTAACTTTTATCAGAAGTCACATCAAGTCATTGTGGCTTTCTACCAGTAAGATGGTGTCATTTGCATATCTTAAATTATTGATATTTCTGTCACGAATTTTCACTTTCCCTTCCTCTGAATCTAGTCCAGTTTCCATAGAATGCATTCTGCATACAGATTGAACAGATAAGGGGATAAAATTCACTCTTGCCAGACAACTTTGCCTATAGGAAACCATTTTGTCTCTCCATATTCTGTCCTAATGGTAGATTTTTGACCACAATACAGAGCAAGTCAAGCCTGAACTGTCTCTGGAGGCAAAAATGATGAAACTGAGATTGTCCTACTTTGAGCATGTAATGAAAAGGCATGATTCTTTGGCAAAGACAACAATCCTGGGAAAGGCTGAAGGCAGAAGGAAAAGAGGAAGGTCAAAATATGGGTGTGCCTCAGCATTTGAGCAAGGACAATCAAATGCTGAGGCACACCTATTTCTTTCAAAACAATCCATAGTTTCTCATAGTCCACATAATCAAAGACTTTGATGTAATCTACAAAGCATAGAATTATCTGAAATCCTTTGATGTGCTCTAGTAGCCAGTGGATATTTGCAATATGATCTTAAGTGCCTCTTCCTTTTTGGAATCCAACTTGAACGCCAAACATTCCTCACTCAATATAATGTAGAAGCTTTTGTTGCAACACCTTGACCATCTCTTTGTTTGCATGGGAAATCATAGTAATGACTCTATGGTTACTGCACTCCTTGGTATCTCCTTTTTTGAGTATATGAACATATCTAATTTGTGGACCGTTGGTTTTTTCCTCTAAATTTGTTAGCATATTCTTGTTACAATTTTGACAGATTCTGTCTCTGTGACAGAAGTATGTCATTTTCCAGACCATCTCAGATTCCCTTGTTACCTCACTGATTTTAACTGTAATCCTAGCAGTTACTAGCCAATGTTTTCCATTATGAATTTTTCCTGTTGTGAGTAGTTCCTGCTAGGTATAGTGGATCATGTGTTGTACTAGGATTCAGGAGACCAACTTTTTTATTATTGGGGCTGAGAAGAGTATATTACTTGTTGTGCATGTCATCTCAGGTTCTGAGGAAGTGGATTTGTCCACAAAAACTCACATTAAAATATAGCAGTTAGTCTTTGAGGTGCAACAACATTTTATCTTCTTTATGTTTTATTTTCCTTTTTTTGCTTGATATATTAAACTTGTATCCTACATTTCTTATAAAACAAGGAAGTTTCATAGTATATAGGCTAAAGTGTTTATTTTTTTGAAATTGGATCAAAACAATTAAAATTGAGTGACCAACGATGAAATGGGGCACAGACTAGATTAATTATTAAAAACAGTTCACCTTTCTTCCCAACCACATTGGGAATTCCTTGGATGTGTAGACGTAAGCAGTTATGCTTAGTACAGTGACCAATTACAAAACAAAGTACAGTATGGCAAACACAAGATGTAAAGGACAGGAAAATCATTTACTGTGAGAAACACACACCTTCCACTCTTTCAGCAGGAGAACCTCCTCTAACACTATGAGATGAAATCCCGTTGTTCAATTGCACCAGTGGTAGAACTTTCAGAAGTGAATTGCCATAAATTAAGAAATCTCTGTAGATTTCTTAATTATCTGCAGCATATTGAGTAGTACAAGCCAACATGCAACAGATATACTTATGGTGATTTCTTAATTTATAGCAGTTTGCATCTAAAATGATTTGATCCAGTGCTATTTAGCCATTTAGCCAAGAGTGATCTCCCTTAAAATTCAGTCATATTTCAGTCAATCTGGCAGTTTCCAAATGCTAGATTTTTCTTTAGAGAAAAACAAAACAAACACATCCTACTGTATGCATTCCGTTAAAACAGGCAGCACATAGAAACAAATGCTTGGACCCAAAAGCAATGCTAACAATATGAAATAATAAATATTATTAAAAGGAAGCCATAAAAATGTGGAAATACAGTTAATTGATTTCGACATTACTAGAGCTATAAAGTTTCTCAAATACAGTACTTTCCCAGTTTTAATAAGGCTCATTACGAGCTAGATGCATTTATTACAAACACTGTTTATACACAAATTTTTGTAATACCCTTCTGTCCCACAAGATAAACACTTGGTTTCCCAACCAGTGACAACATCTGAGGAAGAGTGAACTTGGACAACTATTATTTTTTCCACTGTAAAATCTTTAAGCATCCTGATTATTTTTAATGCTTGCATGCAAAGTTGTATAGAGTTGATTTTGAGACCCACATGGGTTTTCTCTAGATCAAACCATGTTCAATATTTTCATTAACAGCTTGGACGATGGAGTAGAGAGAATGCTAATAAAATTCATGAGTAACATACTGCTGAAAACGAGCACCAATCCATTGGAGGATAGGGCCAGGCTAGAGTCTCCACTTGATGAATTGAAAAAGTAGGCTGAAAAGTCGGAAATCAATGCACTAAAATCCAATATACCAACACAATTCACACAGGAGAGAATAATTAAATACCCAAACGGAGATTGTAGCTGGTTGTCAGCAGCTGATATAGATGACAAGAGACAAAGTTTTGAATGAAATATAGGACCATGGCATTTTATTTTTAGAATTATTTTTCTTTTTAATTTTTAAAAGCAAAAGTGACATTGTAAGCACTACCATGTCATGGTGTTTGTTTTATTTGCCTTTTTATTTTATTTTTTGTTTAGTCATTAAGTCATGTCCGACTCTTTGTGACCCGGTGCACCAGAGCACACCAGGCCCTCCTGTCTTCCACTGCCTCACGGAGTTGGGTCAAATTCATGTTAGCAGCTTCTATGACACTGTCTAAACATCTCGTCCTCTGACATCCCCTTCTCCTCTTGCCCTCACATTTTCCCAACTTCAGGGTCTTTTCCAGGGAGTCTTCTCTTCTCATGATATGGCCAAAGTATTGGAGCCTCGGTTTCAGGATCTGTCCTTCCAGTGAGCACTCAGGCTTGGTTTCCTTTAGAATGGATAAGTTTGATATCTTTTTAGTCCAGGGGATGCTCAAGAGTCTCCTCCAGCATCACAATTCAAAAGCATCAATTCTTCGGAGGTCAGCCTTCTTTATGGTCCAGCTCTCACTTCCATACATCGCTACTAGAAAAACCATAGCTTTGTCGGCAAGGTGATATCTCTGCTTTTAAAGATGTTGTCTAGGTTGGTCATTGCTTTCCTCCCAAGGGTTTTTTTTCAGTGGGTTTTTTTTTTTTTTGATGTTGAGCTTCAGACCATTTTTTGCACTCTCCTTTTTTCACCCTCATTAAGAGGTTCTTTAATTCCTCCTCACTTTCTGCCATCAGAGTGGTATCATCTGCATATCTGAGGTTGTTGATATTTCTCCTGGCAATCTTGATTCTGGCTTAGGATTCATTCAGTCCAGCCTTTCGCATGATGTATTCTACATATCAGTTAAATAAGCAGGGGGACACTATACAGCCTTGCTGTACTCCTTTCCCAATTTTGAACCAATCAGTTGTTCCATATCCAGTTCTAACTGTTGCTTCCTGTCCCACATATAGATTTATCAGGAGGTAAATAAGGTGATCAGGCACTCTCATTTCTTTAAGAACTTGCCATAGTTTGCTGTGGTCCACACAGTCAAAGGCTTTTGTGTAGTCAATGAAGCAGAAGTAGATATTTTTCTGGAATTCTCTGGCTTTCTCCATAATCCATTGGATGTTAGCAATTAGGTCTCTAGTTCCTCTGCCCCTTTGAAATCGAACTTGTTCTTCTGGGAGTTCTCGGTCCACATACTGCTGAAGTCTGCCTTGGAGGATTTTGAACATAATCTTGCTAGCATGTGAAATAAGTGCAATTGTACGGTAGTTGGAGTATTCTTTGGCATTGCCCTTCTTTGGGATTGGGGTGCAGACTGTTCTTCTCCAGTCCTCTGGCCACTGCTGAGGTTTCCAAACTTACTGGCATATTGAATGTAGCACCTTAACAGTGTCATTTTTAAAGATTTTAAATAGTTTAACTGGAATGCCATCACCTCCACTGGCCTTGTTGTTAGCCATGCTTTCTAAGGCCCACTTGACTTCACTCTCCAGGATGTCTGGCTCAAGGTCACCAACCAGATCTTTCTTGTATAACTCCTCTGTGTATTCTTGCCACCTCTTCTTGATGTCTTCTGCTTCTGTAAGTTCCCTCCCATTTTTGTCCTTTATCATGTCCATCTTTTCCCCTTTTTATTATTTTCCTCTATTTCTTTTGCACTGTTCATTTAAGAAGACCCTCTTGTCTCTCCTTGCTATTCTTTGGAAGTCTGCATTCAATTTTCTATAACTTTCCCTATCTCCCTTGCATTTTGTTTCCCTTCTCTTCTCTGCTCTTTGTAAGGCCTCGTTGGACAGCTACTTTGCTTCCTTGCATTTCCTTTTATTTGGGATGTTGTTTTTTTGCTGCCTCCTGTACAATGTTACGAGCCTCCATCCATAGTTCTTCAGGCACTCTGTCCACCAAATCGAATTCCTTAAATCTGTTCTTCACTTCATAAAGGATTTAGTTTAGATTATACCTGACTAGCCCAGTGGTTTTTTCTACTTTCTTCAGTTTAAGCTTGAGTTTTGCTATAAGAAGCTGATGATCAGAGCCACAATCGGCTCCAGGTCTTGTTTGCTGACTGTATAGAGCTTCTCCCTCTTTGGCTGCAGAGAACATAATCAATCTCATTTTGGTATTGCCCATCTGGTGATGTCCATGTGTAGAGTCGCCTCTTGTGTTGTTGGAAAAGAGTGTTTGTGATGACCAGCTTGTTCTTTTGACAAAACTCTATTAGCCTTTTTCCTGCTTCATTTTGAACTCCAAGGCCAAACTTTCCTGTTGTTGCTTTTATCTCTTGACTCCCTACTTTAGCATTCCATTCCCCTATAATGACAAGAACGTCTTTCTTTGGTGTCAGTTCTAGAAGGTGCTGTAAGTCTTCATAGAATTGGTCCATTTCAGCCTCATCAGCATCAGTGGTTGGTGCATAAACATGGATGACTGTGATGTTGAAAGTCTGCCTTGGATTTGTATTGAAATCATTCTGTCATTTTTGAGAGTGTATCCCAGTACAGCTTTTCCCATTCTTTTGTTGACTATCAGGACTACTCCATTTCTTCTATGGGATTCTTGCCTACAATAGTAGATTTAATAATCGTCTGAATTTAATTCGCCCATTCCCATCCATTTGAGTTCACTGATGCTCAGGATGTCAATGTTTATTCTTGCCATCTGCTGTTTGACCACATCCAGCTTACCAAGGTTCATAGATCTTACATTCCAGGTTCCTATTCAGTATTTTTCTTTGCAGCAGCAGACTTTCCTTTCAATTCCAGGCGCTTCCACAGCTGAGCGTCCTGTCGGCTTTGGCCCAACCACTTTATTAGCTGTGGAGCTACTTGTACTTGTCCTCCACACTTCTTCAGTAGCATATTGAATGCCTTCTGAACTGAGGGGCTCATCTTCCAGTGTCATATCTTTTAGCCTTTTGTTTCTGTCCGTGGAGTTTTCTTGGCAAAGATCCTGGAGTGGCTTGCCTGTTCCTGCTCCATGTGGATCGCGTTTAGTCAGAACTCTCCACTATGACCTGTCCATCTTGGGTGTCCCTGCATGGCATAGCCCATAGCTACTCTGAATTACTCAAGCCCCTTCACCATGACAAGGCAGCAATCCATGAAGGGACATTTTTATTTGATGTTGCCTTTTTCTGAATTCTCTCTGAAATTCTGTAGCTCTTTCCCTTCCCTCTTTCTTCAAAAAGATTCTTAGTGCTTATAGTAGACTGAATGAATCTAAGGCAATCTTTTGCTGCAGAAAATATATCGGGATTTGCTTGTCTTGACTTACCACTTATTATTTTGTCAGATTCAACACCCCCATACACCATTTTGAAAAGTATCAAATAATTTGTCACAATTAGTCATCTCTAGATGCAGACTCTGTAAGTGGGGGCAGCTAGTGTGTTTCTGACTAGACATGTGTTCTGGTTGATTGATGCTGTGTTCTAAGTTGAGTACAGAAAAAGACTTATATACAAATGCTATAGAATTAAAATAATCAGCTTAGCAGAAGTGGCAAAGTCTGAGTTAGTGTGCTGAGTTATGTAACAGGATCACAAATATTCTTTGAACATCCATTGGGAAGAAAGGGCAAATGGACTGTAATCTGAATAAATTTCACTTTGGGAAAGCAAATATTTGGATGATCAATGCATACACACTGATGTGCAGCTAGCTTAGCTATGGCTGTCCAAGGAGGAGAATTTGCTGATGGGTGATTTTTTGGTGAAAATGATGAGCCAGACTGTCCAGTTTTATAGTGTGCTATAAGAAGTGCCAATCCCATGTGGGCCCTAATGGGAAAAGGAAAGGGAAATAATATTGACCATATCATAATGCTTGTCCTAATGCTTGTACCCAAATATATAGCCAATCTATTCATAGAATGCCATGCATTCTTCAGGCACAGCGCCTCAAAAAGGTTATTGGACAGCTGGAGTAGGGCAACCAAAATGAGCAAGGGGCTAAATTAACTCCCTAGTGAGGACAGGTTACAATATTTGGGGTAATTTAACTTAGACGAAATGGCAAAGGAGACATTGTATAACTATATAATATTAGACATGGCATGGAGAAGGTATATCTTAGAAAAGGGATTAAAAAAGCATAGTCATCTCTTATCGTAACAGGACCTGGTGTGAACCTATAAAACTGAAGGATGGGAGACACACCAAGATAGATAAATGAAAATACTTCTTCATACAGTGCAGAATAAAAACTGTGGAATTAGTTTTACCAACGTGTAGTGATGTCCACTAACATGGATACCTTTGAATGAAGATTAGACATACATATTCATCATAAAGCTATCAGTATCTACTAGTTATTGTTCCTTGATTCTACTTACAGTATCAGATGTGAGAAGTCTCCATATATCGGTTACTGGGGTGCAGTAAACAAACTACTGGACTAAATAGGCCTCTAGTCTCAGTCAGCATGAGTTGCTGTTATTCTGCTTTCTAGACTACTTAAGAATGCTTATAGATTCTAGAAAGGAAAGTCATGGTACACTTTTAAAAAATCACAATATTTAGTGTGGGGCAATGACTTGCTAGAATATAGTCCTAAAGAAGTACAGTATTAGAAAATCAAGTTCTATTTTTATAGCTGCCTATCTAAGTAACATGATGAATTCTGGGACAGAACAGGGAGCCCTCGTCATTGCACTCTGTATTCATATGAAAATACCCCATATTATCTCTCTTTCATCTTTATGTGCAGGATGAAGTGAGGAGGACATCATCTACACATGATATTTAATGTTGAGGTGGATTCAAAAGAACCTCATAAATACAGTGGTGCCTCGCTTAGCGATTGCCTTGTTTAACGATGTATTCGCTTAGCAATGAAGTTTTTGGAGTGATCTTGCGCTCCGTTTAGCGATGTTTCCAATGGGGAAATTTCACATAGTGATGTTCGGGACCTTGCTTCGCTTAGCGATAACAGTTTAGGTCCCCCTGTTTCGCTTAACGATGTCTGTTTTCGCTATTTCTAAAGTGTCTTAAAATGTTCAAAAACTGCTTAAAATGCTTGGAATCGTTAGTGCACCCTGTAAAACCTTTGCAAACTTAATTTGGCTTTGTTCTGAGTCTTCGTTAATTTTTGGTGAATTCCCCCCCATTGGAATGCATTGAACTGTAGGTTTGACAGCAAACGGTAAACTTTGTATATTTTCCCTCGCCCGCCAGAATCAAATGATCAAAACTTTACATCTCTGATTTTTATTAACATGTGAATAAGAATACTGAATAAATCAGCACGCATGTGTAGAATTGCAGTTAAGCACATGCGTAACCCTGTCAATGATAACTGAAATCTATATATCCAGTGTTTTAATGTCACACATGCAGAATAAGTTCCAAAATTTAGATAGCAATACTCCTAAATGAGTAAACACAGCATCCAATATCTTCCAAACTTCATTGCAGAATAATAAAGTTTAAAATGGCTGCTTTAATGTGCTAACCTATAATTTATAAAATCTTTTGAGGTCTCTCTGACCAGAAAATGCCATCTAATGACATCTCATTATTAAGTAAAATGTTCCATCTTGTAAATTAATTTCTAATGGCACTCTTACTTTGCATGGCATTGTTAAACTAATGTGGCATTCTTTAAAACAAATTCTGGCTCTAAGTAAATAATTATTGGAGATAAAGTAATTTATTAAATTAAGTAACTTTTTTATTGGGCTTCATTTAGATGTCAAGCCATTTATACTTGGGACTCTGTAGTAAAGTAATTACATGATTAGCAATTCATTTGTCACCCTTGTAAGTAATGATTTTACTCACTGCAAATTTAAAGGGATTAGGGTCTTTTTAATTGAGATACTAGGTCTTCCTGAGTAATAGTAATAATATATAATCCCTCTATGCTGTGTTCTGGGTAGAGATCAGAAACCAATTTGACACCTCAGTTTGATGTAGAGTTCATTCACCTTTTGAAGTGTTAAAGACAGCAACATGTGAGGGAAAGAAGAACAGTTCCTAATTGAACTAAATTACACTCTGGGGCTGAAGGTGAAGAGAGAGTCCATATCTAATTAATTTACAACAGGACTGGACATCCAGTGGAGTTAAATCAGAACATTGCTGCTATTAAGGATGCTCATGTACTGACACATTTACAAAAAGGTGTGGATGCCAGTTTTAATGGCCAAATCAAGCTACAGGCAAGAAGCTGAGAGACAATTGTCCAACACTAAATTTTAGCAGCTCCTTAAATTAGATCCAACCACCATATAGAAAAAAAGTTTTTTACAAAACCTCACGAAAAACTTCCCTGGAAACATACATGAACAAATCCTGACTAACACATCACAAGAACCAGGAAACCTTGGTAGACCCACTGTATCAAGCATTGACACTATCGCCAATGGATACCTGGAATCCAACCTCAAACCATAAGCCACCAATGCATCTAGTTACCCCAGAGATAACACAGATTCCTCAGGAAATTTCATTCCACACACAGCTTTCCTGACAACACCATCCTAGACACAATGGACATAGAGGCACTCTACACTAACATTCCACACAGAGGCAGTCTATGGGCTATCACAAACACTATTCAAAACAAAAAAGAATCCCACAGAGTCACCACCCACTGTGACTTTGTAGTATGAAACCCATCTATTTCACCTTTGACAATAAAGCCTTCCTCCAGATTAACAGAACTGTGATGGGCACTTGCTTGGCCCCATAATACACAAACATGTTCATGGCTGACTTCGAACAGAGAATTCTTACCTGCGCCTCCCCAAAACCACTCCTCTATTTGAGGTACATTGACAACATTTTTCTTATCTGAACCCACGGAAAGGAATGCGTAGAGAAATTCTACCAGGATTTCAGTAACTTTCATTGGAACATCATCCTCACCCTGGAACAATCTATACAACAGGTGTATTTTCTAGACACCATTATGAAACTGCATCATGGATATCTTAGCACCATGCTGTACCAAAATCCCACCAATTGATATACCTACATGCATGCTTCCAGACTCCATCCTGAACCAATAACAAAATCCACCATTTACTGCCAAGACCTCAGATACAATTGCATCTGCTTAGACCCATGTCATAGAGACTCCAAACTCAAGGACTGACAAAACATATTCCAGTCATAACCATCTAATATGATTAAGGAACAAATCAACAAAGCAAAATGGATACCTGGAAGTAACCTATTGCAGGACTCATCAAGAAGAGAAAACGATCAGCCACCACTAATTGCTACTTTTAGTCCACAACTGTTAATCCTGAAGGAGAAAGATGCATTTTATTCTGCTGTTTCAGCTTTGACCATTCTGACTTGGGTTACTTTTATGTGAGCCCACAGGTGTTGCAGAATTGACCAGCCTCCTGTCTACATTGCTCTCAGCTTTCCTGATACTCTTAAACCCTCTCACCAAGTTAAGATGTGCAAACAAGAGTGAGGATCAAATAGTATATGATAAAAAAGTCTGCTGCAGGGATCCTGCACAGGTACTACAAGTTAAACAAGAATGGGTTGGATGGCTATATGTGTGATCACATCAATATTTCCCAGTATTCTAGAACCTGAGATCCAGACTGTTAGGAATCTGATAGTTTTTCCCCATTCTGCATATGAAGATATTTTTAAGTTTCAATTAAATTCTTCAAAAACAAGTTATAAATGAATTTTATAATTCTGCAATGGCCAAATGTAATCAGTCCAGGGATTTCCAGTATGCAGAGAATTACGTTGTACCTGCCTACTGTGTAAGTGTTAAAGCTGAGGAGCCTCTCGTTAGAATGAGGTAGGTACCCTAACCCAGGATTTATACAAAGGCTCTGACTTTTAAAATGAAGCACTCAAAGCTCTGCACCTTGACAGGGGATGCAGTTAAATGATAGAGCAACTGAAATCTCCAAGTGCACCATCACCAGGCTAAAGAAGAACCCTTCCTAAAAATCTTAACGGTTACTACCAGTCAGAGTTGACAATGCAGGCCTGGATGGGCTAATGATTCATCTTAGCATAAGGGAGCTCCCTATGGTTCTCCCAGATTTCAGTATTTTTAATTTCAGGTTCTTTTTTTATCTTCAGTATAGAAATAGCTTACATTTTGGTTAATGCTTATCAGACACAGAAAAGCAATTACAGTGGTGCCTTGCTAGATGATGATAATCCATTCCACTGAAATCGCTGTTTAGCGAAATCATCGTCTAGCGAAAAGCATTTCCCCATTGGAATGCATTGAAACCTGTCACTGTCTAGCGAAGATCGGCCATAGGAAAGCCGCTTTGTGAACCACCAATCAGCTGTTTAACCACCGATCAGCTGCTTAGGTCCCGAAAACACCCATTTTGCAAGCACGGAGGGAGCTGTCAAAATCATAGTCTAGCAAAAATTGGTGTACGAAGCAGGGACCAAACATTGTCCAGCGAAATTCCCCCATAGGAATCACTGTTTTGGGAATCACTATAGCGATAGCAAAAAGTCAATGTCTAGCGAAAAAACTGTCACGCGGGGTAACTATCTAGCAAGGCACCACTGTAAATGTTCACTCGCCCCTATCCCCTGCTCTTCCAGGAGGGGCCAGGGATTCCAGCATTTGGCTACCGCCCTAAGTACTAGAACGTTCTCACTGAAATACTATAGGATTTCATTCTACTCAGTACTGCGAGTTTTCTCAGAGCTGGGTGGGATTCTATTTTGAAATAAGGGTGTTCATTTGCTCTTGAAATTCCCAACCATGTTGCAGGAAGCCTTTGTATCAGCTGCCTCGCTTCCCTTGTAAATAAATTGCATTTATCATTACTTGTTCTCTTTCTCTTCAGGCTTCCAAGGTGCTGAAAGCTCATGTTAAATGGCTTGCCCAAAAGAAAACACATTTTTGTATTTGCATAATATTTTCATAGACACTGAGCTCAACCTGTGCCTGGAGGGAGTCCAGGATGTTTCTTGCATATTTTATGTTATCTAGTGCAATTTCTACTAAGGCTGTAAATTGCAGAATAGATAAGGAAGATATATATGCGGCATATGGCCGTTTTCACCTAAAGTGCAGCTTGGTTGGATCCAAAGAGTATCTGGGGTATTTCTATTCACTGTCTCTTATGCCCCTATGGAAAACTCAGAAACAGTCCCATTTAAAATCATTCTCCTGCCATCTCATAAGCTTTTTGCTTTGCTCTTTCCTCATTCTTCATTAGGAGGGACAGCTGCATGAAAACACAATGCTTTTATCTTGGGACTTCATCTGTCTCTGCTGATTATGATCCTCCCTCCATTCTAAAGTCATTATGTTGATTGCATTACAATTGCAGCCACGCCATGCTGTGCTTTTTTGTCTGAAGGCTCTCATTCAGCTAATCAGAGATGGGTGTGGTCAATGTATCCAGATAGGCAATCTCAAGGGCTACAGGTAAATGAGCTGTGGAAGGTTCCTGATTATCACTCATCCTGGGGTTTACTCAGAGGCAAGGCACCTAAATCTTTCAGTGGTATAGTCATGATGCCACCTGTTTATCCTTGGCAGTTGTTCCAATGAGTTTTATTTTGCTAGGAACATTAGCACTGTTTATCTGTTCAAAATGGTGTGGAATGTTTACAAATGGAGCAGAACATTTTAGCCCTGCTTGCATCATTTCTGTTACTTTCCTACATATGGAGGGAAAGGATTATGAAGAGGGACAGCCTTTACTGACCATAGAGACTTTATACAGGGTTGGTACCTTAGAAAATTAGCATCCCAGCTTACATAGTATCTATGGATAACAGAGTGCTCTGTCTTCTCACTTATCATCCAATGTAGGGAATTTTGAAAGCAAAGAAGGAGGGGTTGAAACTCAAATATTACACACTATTGTAATAGGTCACATCTGTCTGCTGTTTGCAGAACATATGTCATGTACTGCTTGTGGGCTTCACAAAGGTATTTGCTTGGTCACGGTGTAAACAAAATATTGGCGTAGATCAGGCTTGTCCAACCTGCGGCCCGAGGGCTGCATGCGGCCCAGGTCAGCTCGTAATGTGGCCCAGTGCCATTTTTTATTTTTAAAGAAATTCCAAAGTTTCAAGTTACACTGCCGGTGCTTGGGGCCGGAATGTGGCCAGGGCATGTCACAACAGTAAAGGGGGAGAGAGGGAAGGAAGGAAGGAGTGGGAGGGGAGGGGACAGGGGGGCTGCGTGACTGCATTGTGCCATCCCTGTCAATAGGTGGACCCCCTCCCGGCCCCATAAGGCTGGCGGAGTCGAAGCTGGAAGCCTCTGCTGTCTGAGATCGCAGCTGCTGGTAAGCGCGCTTGAAACAGGGCTGTGGCGGACGGCTAGGGCTGCCCCCCCATGGGGCCCAAACCAAATGTATGTGTGGCCCAAACGAACTTTTCATCTTCTAATGTGGCCTAGGGAAGGTAAAAGGTTGGACACCCCTGGCGTAGATGGTCCTTTGATCTGATACAGCACAATTCTTCTTATTGGCTAAAATCCTGTTGCTTAATATAGTAAGTCACAACTAGCACAGGCCCATTAAATCAGCAGAGTTCTCTTGAAGCAACTCTACTTTTAGTTCCATTGATTCAGTGGGTCTACTCTGTTGAGATGCTAAGGTATAAGCCATTGTCTGAGATGTACATGCCAACACTGCTAATCTTGATAGTGTTGGTATATTACAAGATGTAACATTCTACCTATCTTTAAAGACCTCACCTGTCCCTTATAATTAATTAGGCTCTATAAAGCTTTGTCTCTCTCCTGCCCCCACCACACACACCCTCCTTCGATGGTGTTGACCGACCGAGTGGGGCAGAGACCCTGTGTACTTGCCTGAGTTTTTGTGGGTGTTGCCTGAGCTGCCGCCACCTTTAATTCCCTTTACAGTTTGGTATGTTTTGTAATGTATTTTAGTACCTTTATTGTTTTCTTAGGATATCCCATTTACCCTTTTCCTAAGAGAACTAGATAAAGATTATTAATTATATTTTGTCTCAGTGTCTTGAAGCCTTTTTTCCAACAGATAGAACAAGTAATGTTAGGAATTTTAAAAAAAACATTATTGCCATTGTCTCCACTTTGGTTGAGACAGGCCATTTTAGTACAGTGAGATCCTATGCAGGAATTTTCTTACCCTTTAGAACAAATTTAATCTCCACATCACAGCAAGGCATGTTCACTGTGTTTTCCATGTTTTATACAAAAATGCCTCAATGTAAAATGAGGTGTTTTTTAGTTTGTTTTTTGCAATTTAAAGTTAAGAACACAAAAACAGAGAATAGATACAGGCTACTTCTGTATCTATATCTGACAGAAGCAACTTGTCTGTTGCTTCATGTTTACTCCTACACACAAAAAAGCAATGCCCATTGAACTTTTTGTTGAAAATGTACAAAATCTCCCTAAGATCAACGTTTAAGCAACTGTCACCTTTACATCCCAACATATCATAGTAGGAAAACCAACAGAGAGTCTTGTGGTACCTTAAAGACAAGCAGGACTGTAGCCCACTTCTTCAGAAGCAGTAAATGAAAGCTTATGCTAAATGAAACTTAATAGTGTTTAAGATCGCAGAGGTCTCTTCATTGTTTCTACAGCGACAGAATATAAACTAACACTACTATCCAACTGGAACTTGGTACTACAGATCATTCCTGAAATGACTTCTGTAGTTTGCAGGACTAACATCCCCTCACATCTCTCTATCAGCCAGCATTGCTGGAAAAGAATTGGAATATTATTTCTTAAGATCAGCTCCTAGAGCATATCCTTCATTAGAGCAGCACCTTGCCAATACTGAGCAGTGAACTTGAACTTGTATTAATTGTGTGATTATTATTAATAAATCTATTATTTTTAAAAAATATCAGAAGCATGGGGGAATAGGATAGGAAATAATCTTTACAATAAAAATTACCTCCTAATCTATTCATTTCAAAATGAGGCTATTTTGCAATCCCTGCTGACATGCACACGACCATGGCCATTTAAATTTTAAAATGAGACATGTATGTAAGGGTGTGATCTGGACAGGTGTTTAGCCCACTGTTCGGACTGCCATGGCACTGGGTTGGTTTGCTCAATTTGTCATTTATCACATGACATAATCACTCGAGCAAACGAAATTGTCCACAGAGTGTTCCTACCTGCATCTTTCTGGCCTCTTTCAGGGTTTTTTGTTTTGTTTTGTTTTTGGTATGGGTAGGATCACTCTGGTTTGACTTGTTTCCAGTGTGCATGATTGCTGGAAAAGGACCAAAAGGAAGCCTTCTTCTAATTTTCCAATATCATGAAGTGATGTAAGAAGAGAGTCGCTTCACAATATTGGCAAATTAATCACTTCCTTGTATCCATGGAGAAGCCAAAGAAGCAAAAAATAAAATAAAATAAAGTGTGTGTAATGGCAGTGAATGTACACTGCATCACTTTAAAGACCTGAAAGACTAACAGAAAGCAAATGTGTGTTTTGACAGCAGCCCAGCCCTACTACATATTTACTTTCCATTAGTCTTTTAGGTCTTTACAATGATGCAGCACCTATTCGCTGCCCTTACACACATTTTAAAAACAATCACTTCCTCCATGGAGCCAACAAAGTGATTAATTTGCCAGCATTATGAAGCAACTTTCTTGTTATGCTAGTTCATGATATTGGCAAATTGATAGCCGGCTGCTGCAAACCAATATGGTCACTTGAGGCCATTTGGATGTGAGGATCCCTCCAAATGACGTACCAGACCTCCTATCAACCCTATTTAGCCCACTAGAGGCTGCTCTTAATGCCAAATATAGAGACACCCCAAGTTGTTCATGGAGTGGTCTACCATTGCTACAGTCAGTGTGTTGTCAAGGCCAAGGAGGGATTTGAACTCAAGTCTTTTGAGTCCTCTATCCCCTGCTCCACACTGGCTCTCCAGCTTATGTGTACAGATGTAAAACTAGAGTGGTCCTTTCGGACCAGATAGGCGGGGTATAAATCAAATAAATAAATAAATAAATAAATAAATAAATAAATAAATAAATAAATAAATAAATAAAATAGAAATGATATTTATAATCTCAGGAGAATTAACAATCATCTCCCCAAGACAGAAAAATGATCACCCAGTGATCTGTATGCGTGCTGTGTTTGCTGTCTAGATGCTGACTGTGGATGGGTAAACTCAAAGTGTCTGATTTTTCTCCAGACTTACATATATGTCTTGCTGTGGTGTTCATTTCCTTCCATAATTTTTAAAGAGGAGAAACTACAGATTACAGTGATTGATAAAAGAGTGGCATTAAAAACAAAACACCTCTTAACAAAATGTTTTAAAATTGCTGGAAGACCTTACTACTTATGCCAACTGAGTAATTCAGTTCCTGCTTATTAGTTGCTTTCAAAATTTGACTTTTTGACATCCATTATCCCAGAATCCTACTAGTTACAAATTCTTACATTGCTTGTAACTTCCAAGCATCAGTCTCAACTCTGAAAGGTAGTGGCTCCACAAGTTTTCAGACAGATCTTCTTCCCTGTTTTACCTGGAGATGCTGGATGTCATTTTCATAATTCTAGGACTTCCAAACCTAGAAGTCACTCAGAATCCCCCAGGTAGACTTCTGGCACTGGGAGAGGAGAAGGTAAAGGTAAAGGTTCCCCTTGACATTTTAGTCAGTCGTGTCCAACTTTAGGGGGCGGTGCTCATCCCCGTTTCCAAGCCGTAGAGCCAGCGTTTGTCCGAAGACAGTTTCCGTGGTCACGTGGCCAGCACGACTAGACATGGAATGCCATTACCTTCCCACTGAGGTGGTACCTATTTATCTACTCACATTTGCATGCTTTCGAACCGCTAGATTGGGGAGGAGCTGGTACAAAGCGAAGGGAGCTCACTCCATTGCGTGGATTTGATCTTACGACTGCTGGTCTTCTGACCCTGCAGCACACAAAGGCTTCTGCGGTTTAGCCCACAGAGAAACCAAAATGTAAACATTACTCAGTTTACTGGAAAGAAGATGGGAATGCCAGCTCAGTTGCACAACTTCCTGGGAGTCACCTCATTGCTCCATGAGTGCCCCCCTCCTATAGAGTTCAATGGATAATGAGATTGCCCTTCCCTTAGAGCAACCCCTGGGAAGCTGTGCAACACAGTGGACATTCTCTTGTTTCCAGTCAAGCCATGTGGAGGGAAGCAAACAAGATGGTAAAAAGACATCTGTTTTGCTTCCTGATTTTTTCCCCCAGACCCGTAAAGTGGCCAGGGTGATTCTGGGTGACTCCTGGGATGAGAAATCCTAGAATTATGAAAACCCCATTCCTAATGCTGGGCATTAAACCTAGAGACTTTTGTATGCAAAGTTTGTGCTCTGCCAACTGAGCCATCGTCTGAGCTATTAGATGTCTATGAGCAACACCATTTCTGTATCCAAGGCCTCCATTTAAAAAAAAAAGGTTGTAAAATGGTTGGTTAGGTTAATTTCAGTCGTTCACTCCCTCTGAAACAAAATGAGTGCAAGGTCATCAGTATTATTATAATATCTGGGAAACACGGCATGGAATATACCTCTTCTACTGCATATAATGTGACTGGTACTTTCTTTTTGTTTATTTCCCCTTAAAAAAAGGCAGCAAAGGAAATTCACATTGTTAAAGTTAATCGCCGGATTAAATTGCCATTTGTCAATAACGGTGTATTTTGTATTATAAATTACAGCTGTGTAGCTCTCAAGCACATTTTATCAATATATTTCAAATGATTTAATAACAATATTTCTACAAAATAAGCAACACCACTTTTTTTCCCTTTGGGGCTCATTTCAAAACGAGCCCATTCTGAAGGCTTTCATCAGCGCGCGAGCCAGCTCTGCAAAATTCCTAGTAAATAAATTATCACCAGGAGTCTCGAAATCCATTACCATAAAAAAAGCAATTTTTCCCCTCCCTCATCGATCGCCTGCTGTGAGGCTGCTAATGGGACTGTACACACATGTTGCACAGGGGAAATTCATTTGCAGGTTCCTCTTAGTTTTGTTTCTTCTTTTTTATCCATACTTCCATATTCAAACTCACAAATTAGTATACAAAATAAGCAGTTTCCTGTTAACACATTGGAGGCAGGGAGGTGTTAGAAGTGAGTTTTCAGCTCCAGATCCATAAATGAAATAGAAAAAAACCCCACATTCATGTGAATCATTCAAACACTTCTTAGTTCTCTGACTGACACAAAAACCACTCATTATTAACCAGAACACAGTCTTAGGAAACAAGATTCCTATCTGTTGTGATTCCCACCACCAGCACTTCACCCCTAATCTCTCACAAAAAAGGCATCCCATGGATTCAGCAAAGTACTGTCAGGTATATGTTCCAGGGATGTGAAGAACACTTGCTAATGTCTTCATTCAGTATAGGCTGTTTAAACCTGGTAAATATCTTGATGAGTATTTTTCAAGTCCAGTAGTTTCCAGCCTTGATTCTCCAGATGTTCTTGGACTACAACTGTCAGAAATCCTGGCCAGTGCAGCTTGTGGCGAAGGCTTCTGGAAGTTTTAATCCGAGAATATCTGGCGCCCAAGGTTAGGAACCACTGTTCTAGTCCCATGAGAATTTCTCAAGGTTTACAAAACATGTAATACATTTTTTCTCACTGAACTTTGAAATTTGCATGAAATATCTCTCTACAAAACAACTGCCCTTGCCCTTGAAGTCTCACAGCACAGGTATGTACAGCAAGCATAGAAAGACTTGATGATTATTTTGAAAGATGTGAACAACCCTTCCAGTGTTTTTAATCCTTAAAGGTGCATACAACAAAGCAACGGCCATCATTATTTTCTGCAACTTGCATTAAATGTATTAAGATATTGGCTGAAATCCAATAGTAAACCACACCTAGAGTAGGCTCATTGAATCAATGGAACTTATGGAGGAGATGATTCATCAGATCCTCACTGAGTTAATGGACCTACTCTACTTGTGACTTACTGCTGAATTTCAGCCATTATCTGTGCAATTTGTGCAATTTTGCTTAATTTGTGCAAAATAATTATTCTCATACTGGTCATACTTATTTGTTAAGGACACCAAAAATACTTGTTCCTCTCACATAGCAAGAAGAATTTTGCAGTTCCTTGTTCTTCCACGAAAAAAAACACAAAAGTTGCAATTGATATTGCTGATATGTGCATAGAATTGTGTTTTAACAAGGGGCACCAAGCCATTTGTCCCCCCTTTGCCTCCAGTGTGAAACATACTTTTAAAAAACATGTCCATGGTTCTAATAATGAAACTGAGCTCTCATTGTGCTCCATAATATATAAAAAATCCTTGTGATAATAAGACAACAACAGGTAATTCTTTCTCTCAATCTGCCTGGCCTCACAGATTTACTGTGACAATAAGCGCAAAACAAAGGTGAGATATAGTCATGAAACGATAAATCTCAAGGATGGAAAAAAATGCTCACTAAATTCCTGATGCTCATCAATTTAAGCTGCCCTGACAAGACAAGAAAAACTGATGCAAAATGTTAGAATCCCATGAGATTTCTCACTCCCAGCCAAGAGTGAAACACAGAAACCTTCCTCTCCCTTCAAGGTCTGTGTAATTTGCATAAAATATATCTATATATTCCTTTCTCTTTCAGAAGTTCTCCGTCCACTTTAAACTATATAATTTGCATAAATATTTTCAGTAGCAGGCAACAGTAAACCAATAACTACCACTAAACAATGTTGTCCCAAGAAACCCTACCAAAATATATACCTTTAACAGAATAAAACCCACAATAAATGAACGAGCTAACAATTTTTAAAAAATCTTTTGAACAAAGAAAGCACCCCCACTCACAGACATATGGAAACATGCAAACACCAAGAAAAGAGTACAAGCAAATAAAAACAATAAAAAAACCCAAAACCTACCAACCAAAAAAATGGGGGGACCCAATCAAAGCTGCCTCAACCAAAGCTACCAAAATATAGGCAGATATTCCTCAGTGCATCATGTGATGCTTTCTCTTCCCTTCATACAGTACAATGATCATCATCATTCAAGCAACAAAAATCAGAGAAAAGAAAGGGCCAAAGAGGGAGATAATTTCCAAACAAATCCTGGGATATATATCCAAAAAAGGAATATTGGAACTAGCAGGTTGTCTGCTGGCAGAAGCCAAATTATCCAAAGAAATGAGGGGGAAAAACCAATCAAGACAAAGAGGCAAAAAAGATAGCTCAGTGGGTTAAGCATCTGGCCATGGAGCCACAGGTTGGGAGTTCAATTCCCCACTATGCCTCCTTGACAGAGCCTGGACTTCATGATCTATTCTGTAGGGTCCCTTCCATCCTTGAATTTCTAAGATAATGATGATGATGATTGGAAAGTATCAAAGATGCAGGCATAGAGGCAGACAAGCAGCATGTAGGCAGCACAATCCAAGATGGAGAGTGCCAGGAACTCACACACCCACAAGGAATGACTAAAGGAAAGGGGAGCAATCCTCACTAGGTTCCAACCAATCTAGCCCATTTTACAAATTCAAAATTCTTACTCCACCCTTCCTGGATATTCTGATTAGCTGCTGATAACAGCCCTCATCATACTCTTAGATGAAAAACTTCCCAGGTGATTTAACAGAAACAAGGTGCTAAATGAAAGGGGGAAACATTTAGAAACACACAAAATGATTGTGCAAAATGTCTGTGTCATCAACATAAACATTTGTTGTGTTTATAAGGCACTCGGGAATCAACAGAACATGAACATGAAAAAAAAAAAAACCCTCCTTTGTGGGTTTTTTCCTTTTGCTAAAACATGATAGGCCCACCCCTACTGGTGTTTCCCTTTGAGAAGCAAAGTACATAGAAATAGCAAATGAAGAAAAAATGTATGATTGTTATGAAAAATGCAAATAACTTGTGTACTGCTTCAGCTTCTGAAATGAAGCAGAAAACAGTCTATTTGGGGGTAATAGAAGCAAATGTAAAAATTGTGTGCACAATTTTATTTTTAGTAATTTTGCAGAAAATCTGGCATTTTTTATGTGAAAAATACTGTTCTGCCCAACATAAGAATTTTATTGAAACCCTTACATCCTTTGTGGTAAGGAGAAGAACACTTTAATTCCCTTTTCTTGCCTGGAAGACAAGTAATGATTCATATTTCTAGCAATAAACGGCAACATTTCCTGTGTTTATTTTAACTGGTTTTTTTCTCTTTTTCCTTCTTTCTCTCTCCTTCTAGGTAAGTGTCTATTATGTTCATATAATTGGTGCATGAAGAGCTTCAGCAGTTACTCCAGGTACCCCCTAACAGTATGTATGTTTTCATGTTAAATGTTTCTCTGCTGGAGATGTAAGACAAAGGAGACTGAGGTGAGTTCACATACTCCTTTGATAAGCTCAGAGGTCTCAACAATCTTGCATAAGAAAATATTCAGTCTTGCTCATCCTAAACTCAAAGCAGCTTAGAAAACTGACACAGGATTTTTGTGTGCTGGCGTTTTTTTTAAAAAATGAATCTGTACATGGGGAAATCACATGGGGGAATGTCAGTTACATTTCATAGAGTGAAACTGGCTCTGTGAGGTGACCCAATGGCACCTGCTATTTTTTTAATTTTGCAATAGGTTCCCATTACTGTTTCTGGCAAATGTTGGTAAAGACAATATTATCATATTTTGAAAGCACAAGGTTTACATGCATGTAAATATACACACATGTGTTTCTATGTAGCAACGGCATTTGTGAGAAGCTGAAATGTGGGTTGCCTGAACAGACACAAAGCTGAATAAAAAATCTTTGTGTGTTTTTCCCCAACATGCCAAAGTCTTCCCAAGGTTATTGTTGTTGTGCATAAAAGTGGAAAGAATCTATTCAAAGTCACCAAAAGGGTTTCCATTCAGTTGCCCACCAAGACAACACTCTCCCCTTTGAAATGATTCTGATATTAAGCTTAGCAATTTTTGGCAGTCATTGGATGAACCCCGCCCCCCCGCCGCATGAGCCATTCTCAAAAACCAAACATCCCGTATCAGTTCTTAGTGCTGTAGAGAAATTGGATCATTGAAGGTGTATCATGTCTGTTATTGAGCCCTGTAATGGAGTGGTCCACAGATTTTCTGCAAATACTTAACAGTTAAATATATTGCATAGGAGATCTTCTCTAATGATAAGTAATAATTTCCTTTATTTGGATGACATTGCTGCTAAGGTAAACCAGGGGCAGGGTTGTTTTGGGGGGGTTTTTGATTATTTTTCTGCTGCTGTAATTAATTACAGTGTGAAAATGTTGGTTCAGAAATCACTGTGTTCCCCTGTAATAATATTTTTAAAGAAACAAAACAAACTTTATTTTACTAAGCTTGGGAAATGTGTTGCACTGGGTTGCTTGGATTTTCCTTTTCTTAAAAGTATTTATTTATTTATTTTGTGCAGCTTGGATCCATTTGTTCTTTCACTATCTTTGGAAATGTTTTTGTGTGTGGTTAGAGTGATTTATTATAATAAGGAGAATTTGAACCGTATGTCTGTACTGCCAACTACATAGTGAGAGCAAAGACATCATTCCACCTTTAAAAACAAACTAAATGGAGCTATTTTATCTCCAGAGGAAATCCAACTCAAAACTGTCCTGCTTCAACAGATCTTGGAACCCCAGTCCCTGCTAAATGAGAATTTCAGAGTCTGGGGAAAGCAAATAAATAAAGCCACCTGTTCTTTCCCTCGCATCTTACCACCACAGGACATGGCATAGCTTATCTGCTTCCTGTTGCTTTCATTAGGGAATGCGCTCTCCTGTTGTACATCTGCATTTAAGAGGACTCAGTCCTTGGTTAATAAACTAGCTGCCGGAGGAATCCCAGACTCATAAATGCCATATTGCAGAAAGTGCTATAACTGTCTGTTGCCATCAGCTCAACCCATCAACACAAATTGGCTCCTCTTTCTCACTGGGCTTTGAAACAGAGAGCCATTTCCTCTTGATACTGTTTTTTTCTACTTGTTCTCTTATTAGCTTTTGTTGCTGCTTATTTCAAAAATTTTACTTGGTGTTTGTTGCCTTCTGCTTTGGAAAGTCTGAAGGCTTTTCTTGGGTAGTTAGTAGTCAGAATCCTGCTGGGATTTTACTCAGGAGTAAATAAAACCATATAACATTTGGCAGCAAACTTCAGGTAATAAACAAGGTGGATTTCAGGTAAGTCATCCAGCCACACATAAGACTAGCAGTTTATCAATTAGGTGCAATTCACCATTGTGAGTTATAAAATTTCACTTACCCCAGAGTAAGAACCCAGACAGATTTTTTGCCATTATTCTTTTGGGAATGTTTCTAACCATTGTACAGTACTAGTTTTCTCACCTGTAGTGCTGTGTCTTCTTTGTATGACTAGACAATGGCCAGCATTCGAATCTATTACTTTTTTTGGATTATTACCCCCTAGAATTCCATAGCCACTGGGGGATTCTCACAGGTGTAGTCAGGGATGGATCTGCTATGAAACTAATGAAGCTTAAGATTCAGGGTCCATAATCCCAGAGGGCTCCAGAAGCTACTTTAGTCCACATTTTAAAAACATTTGTGCTGATCTGACTAATTCACATCAATAGCTGTTACACAAATTGAGAACTTGAGAACGAGAGAGCATTTTTTAAAAAGTTAGAAGCCATGACTCTCACTCACAAAAAGCATTTGATGCACATTGCAAGAATTCCAACTTGGTTAATGATTTATAACCTGAATGCTTTGCAACATATTTTATGTTTTCTTTTAAACCATATAGACATTGTGCCCTAAAGCAACTCTGCACTCTTCTGGATAAATCCACCTGTGTTAGAATGTTCAGAGAGACAAGGGAAGCTTTGGGTAACCTATGAAATGTCACAAGTTGTATACTTCCAAATGGAAAAACTGTGGAAGAAGGGATGTAAATAGAAACATTATGTGAGATCAATATGGAGCAGATTATGGGGCTGCCTTATCAAGGCTAGAGTGTAAGATAGGCAAAGTATGGGAAATGGTAGGTTCATGCGCAATATCAAATTTTAACTCGCAACAGCCTTTATGCCCTAGTTAGAGAGGGACGGGAAGTGCAAAAGAATATGTTGCATTCATATTGGAAGGGCTTGAGGTTTTTTAATGTTAAAGCTTATCCTCCCCGGGTGATCATGCTGGTAAATGTCATGGCAAACAGCTGGCCAATAGGTGATGTTCTCAGTAATATTGGCAGCAGGAGAAGCCAGCACTGATAGCCAATAAATCTGCTCTAGCTTAATGATGAGTCAGAAGAAAAATGTTATTAATACTGAAAGTGCAGCGAAATGTCTGCCTGCTGTGATTAGTTACACATCATGTGGGGCCCTGAATTTCAGCTGGTAGCCAATTCAGGCTGTGACATCTTCCTATTTTTTCATTCTTGATGCTTAATTTTTATTGCATTTTTACATTAATGGAGACAATTCATCTGTGTCTGCATGAGCCTTTCCAGTGTTGTCCCAGTAAATCAACACTATTCTTGGGCTGATAAACCAAGCATGTTTATGCCAGGGGAAGGGGATAGATACTTGCTTACCAAATTTCACAAGTGCCTTCATGAGGAGACAATGAACATAAAGCATATTAAACATGTGCAGAAAGATAGCATCACAGTAACAGATTCTTGCCAAACCGGTATGCCATTGTTAGAACAAGGTATGGAACCTTTGGCCCTCCAGATATTTTGCACTTCAACTCCTGGAAGACCCAGCAAGTGTAGCCAATGTGAAGATTCAGGAGAAATGTAATTTAATCTGAAATATTTGGAATGCCAAAGTGACCCAACCCCTGCATTGGAGCACCCCTAGAGAACTGTCACACATACCAAAGCACATGCTCAGATCTATGGTACCCTAAGGAATGCCTGGATGAGTGTATTAGCACATCGTACATATTAACACACATACTGGAAAGCATCTCTATTGATCCTTTGCCATTCTTCCAAGTTCCTCAAATATTTCTGCTAAGGAAAAAGCTCTGAATTCATTGTTAGTTTAAACTTTTAAAAGATCTTTGAAAACATTGCTTTACAAAAGAGGCCTTTTTTGGCGACCATGTTTGATGTGTTTTCCATGCTTTATATGTTTATATGTCCCATGCCGCATTATATTTTGATATTTTGATTGCTTGACTTGTTGATTACTGTTATTTTTTTATTTTACTTTTACATATCATTTTTAGTTGACTGTAAACCACTCAAAGTAGTGCACCTGCACTAACAGGGTGATATACACATTTAAGAAATAAATAAATGAAGACAAATTAATTAAGGTAAGATTAAATGCCAAGTAAGGATGTGTGGAATAGAATACAGGTATATGCCATTAATGTGATACAAATATCCTTCATTTTTCTTAACCAAGAGTAGGGAACCTGCACATCTTTCAGATTTCATGGGAATACAGCTTCCTCATCCCTGGTCATAGGCCATGCTAGCTATAGCTGATGGATATTGACAACAGCAGGAAGCCCTGCTATTGTCAGTATCCATCAGATTCCTCACTCATTCTGTATACATTCCTCTGATGGAGAAGAAACGGATCAAATCCTTCGGATTCTTAATACACAAACTGTCTACATTGCATTTGGGGGGGATGGGGGCAGAAGGTAGAGTGGTAACTGTCTTCTCCAGCATGCAAAGCTGCACAACAGAGAGGTGCATATCCTATTTCATTTGTTATTTCTGAACAGCCCTATCCTATTTGGAAAAGTGATGTGGTGTAAATTGTGGCGGCAAATTGCCACTCATTACTAAGGTTATGTTCTTGGATGAGCACTCAATATTGTGATGGGGTCCACACCCAGGAATGTTACTAGTGTCTCATTAATTAGAAGTAATTTGCTGCCATGACAGCAGCTGGCAATTGGATTCTGGCTTTATCTTTAAAATAAATTTAAACTGGACAATCATTCAAACAGAGGATGCTTTCAAATAAAGGATTTAAAAGAGGGTAGCCATGTTAGTCTATGCTAGCATATCAGGCAAAAACAAAATAAAAATAAAAAACAAAGACAAAGATATTGTGGCACCTTAAAGACTAACTGCTGTATTTCAATGTGAGCTTTCGTGGACAAGTCCACGAGGTGTCTGAAGAAGGGGATTTGCCCATGACCACTCACATTAAGATATAGCATTTAGTCTTTAAGTGCCACAGTGTTTTGGCCTTCTTAATTTTTTTTCTTTTGTTTTTGCCAAATAAAGGATTGTCCTGTTTAGAATAGCACGTATGAGCTCTGTTCAGGCATTAGAACATATGGTTTTCTCAATATGTTTAGAAAAGAGATGTCTTGCTCTGTTGCTTTCTTCACACAATGAATGAGAAGTCTAAAGAGGAAAGACTCTTCTTTGCATGCACACATGAGCAAGAACCCTTGAAATACCTAGATTCATGCTTGCCTGCACATGAGCAGATGCCTCTCCCCTTCAGACTCCTATGAGCAGGAAGTGCTCCTCTTCAGAAAACGATGTAATTGAAACAATCCCTTCCAATTTCTGACCAATTCCAAACTGCTTGCTTGATTGTTAGATATGCAGAACCTTCATTTTGAAATGTGTTGGTCTTACAAACAGCTTCTACGCTCAAGTATTCATACCTTTTTAATAACAGTGAAACCAAAATCCGACCCTTCAGGAGTCACTTATTCATTTTCTTTCCATTAAATATTAACTTACATTTACAAGTTAATATCTCTCTCTTTTTTGCAGTCTGAGCAATAAGAAGAGATTAAACAATAATTTTATTTATAAAGATTGTCTTGGCATGCAATTTTCAAAGTGTTATTTCAACTGTTCTCTTCTCCTATTGCTGGTTGACAAGATTTCACTGGAATTGGTGATGAAACTACACACCCAGTAAAAACTGGGTGGAATGCGAAGCAACTTATGTTCGCTTCACATTTTGCAAGCCCTACAGTGTTTTAGAATGGATCCCAATATGCTCTGTTTTTAAGCCGCAGTATGGCTTCCTCTGTGGTCAGGTGAGTCTAACTTCTCAGGTGGAATGAGCCAGTTCTTCCTCATCCACAGGATTTGATTATCTGGTGAGCAGCTGGGCATTGGTGGGCAGCATTTGTGGCAGGAGCAGGAAAAGGAGCAGGAGTTGCATGAGTGGGATGTCATCTATAGGCTGAGACACACCGCCATCGTTGCTGTTGCTGGCAAAACGGTCTGCTGCCACCACCTTTGCCGCCTAGCTATTGGCTGCACAATCAAATCCTGTGGAGGAGGAAAGGTTCTTTCACATTAGGCCTTCTGTCACTGGCTGGCCAGTTCAGGAAGCTTCCTGGTTATGTCAGTGCTGGCCGGCTTGTGATGTTGTTCTTGCTCATGGGGGGCACCTACAGCAGCTCCATTTTCATCATATGCCAAGTGAGTAAACTGCTGCCCTGATCCCAGTGCTTTCAGTATCTGAGATGCCTGCCAGCACTGGCCAGCTTGTGGTTGCTCCACACACCCTGCTTTTATGCAAGGAATCGTATTAAAACAGGATGTGTGCTTCTTGCAGTTTTGCACCTGTTAGATCCGTGTTCCCCAACCTTGGGCCTTCAGATGTTCTTGGACTTCAACCCCCAGAAATCCTGGCCAACGGTGGTGGTGGTGAAAGATTCTGGGAGTTGTAGTCCAAAAAAATCTGGAGGCCCAATGTTGGGGACCATTGTGTTAGATAACCCAGAATAATAAGCTTACTGTGGGTTATCAGCAGGCATGTAGCTCCTGCCTGAGCATTCTTGGTTTGTTTTTTTGTCATGAAAAAGCATCAGCAAAAACTGCTGCTGCCTTACTTTGGATTAAAGAAGCTGTATACTATTCTGTATTCTACTTTGTTCCACTATGCAAATTGCTTTCTAGCACTTTTGCAGATGTCATCTAGGAAAATTAGTTGGTACATAATATTCCTTTTAAAGATAGCATTAGAGCATTGTTGAAGATACTTCTCTCTGTAAGTGCCTTAGTCTTCCAGCTTTTTTGATTACTGGGAAATTATTTGGTTGGATTTATCTATTTACAGCCCATGTCATTTTCATATCTCTTCATTAGGCCCATACCATTTCTCAATTAATGGACATTTTTAAAAAAAACAAGCACACATTTTTTAAGAAAAAGCACAAGCACCATAAATATGCATTTAAATGAGACAAAATCCTTTTATAAGTATTGAGTCCAACATTGTATGAGATTAGTGCTCTGTATTATCTCTGGGTAGGAGTTCTGGAAATCACCCTGTTTAAAAGAATATGGTGCAAACTACAAAAAAAGGACAAAAAGAAGCTGAAATCCTGTTGCTCAGCCTAGTAAGTCACACTTGAGTAGGGCCACCAAATCATCTTATAGAGAAGTTGACTAACAAAGTCCCCACTGATTCAACGGGTCTAATCTAGTGCACTGCACTACGCTAAGCAACAGGATTTTGGCCACAGTATTATACAAGTATTAGAAATGAAGAGAAGTCTGTCCAAGGTATTTATTTCCTTACAAACATATCCACGCTCAAATATAATTTAATCCAAATGTACATATTTTAAATGCAGTTTATCATAAAATATGCATATGGAATGCATTTTGTCATTCTTATAAGTCAAGAACTCTATCACATAAATTGGTTGAAATCCAGAAGAATATTGCATTCCAATCCACATGTGCTCATCTGGGAAGTGTAGATCAATTCTGTTCATACTGGGATTTGCAATAATAAAAAATTCAGTTATTCCTTCCTGCTTGTCCAATGTGATACATGTTATACAGATTCTTTCTGCTAGGCAAGACAGCTCCTTCCCATCAGGTAAAAGAGGGAAGGAAAAAAAGTTTTGTAAGCACAGCTGTTTAACAGCAAGGTTGCAATTTGGGCGTAATGTAGAAGAAAGTAAACAAAATATTCTAACTGACCCCCTGCCTTCAACCAGTAGGGAATGAATGCGTAGAAGTGGAAAATTCATCTTTCTTCCTTGTTTCCATCAAATTATTGCATTATTTCCAAAGGATAAGACAGCCCTATTGGTTGTGTGATCTAGTGCTACTAACACTGAGAAGTGCTGAAGTAAGCAAATTAAACTGTTTTGAGCAACTATTAAGCAATGGGTAACTAAAAGTAATTAGCTGTTCTTTAAGATAAGGTTTCCAATTAATCTGAGATTCCGAACATATTTATTCATAATATTAGTGATTAATTCAGTGGTGGGTTTATTCATACAGTACATATTACGGAGAACAAACTGATCTAAGGTTGGTTCATATACAAGCCTGTGAACTAGCACTGTTGTATTACATAGACATCAGCTGGCGGTAGAAGATGTGAGCTTTACCAATTAGTGTAACCAGCTACATGTCCCTATTCTTGCTGTCCCAGCAGTGTTACTGTCATCGCCTACTGCCTAGCCTATTTTATTGTGGTGCAGGCCAGTCTAATACTATCACTGCCTAAGGCAAAAGGCCATGTACAGAAATTAATTAGATTTCCTATTTTGAAGGTTGCAGATAGCATACTGTATTCCTGAGGGCAACAAGCTAGCGGGGGGGGGGGGGAGAGCAAAACACATGATCCAAACAGCTGTGGCATTTCTCACTCTTCACCTTGCAACATCTGCTACACAAGGCAGTTTCTTCTTTCTGTCTAATGGTTGGACAGGTCCTAATATGTTTTGATTACAGAAGGAAAACATTGCACCTTTTCCTTCAGCTGTCCCATGAGCCATAAACTGCTGAGAAGAGTGAAGAGAAATTTAATAGTCATGATTATATTTATAAGTGTCTATAACCTGAATGGCACACATGCAAAGACTAGTTCAAAATCCCTTTTATGAATCACCTAAAACTAGGCTTTTATCCAGAGTTGAAGGTGAGGATTGAACTGCTACACAAGTTTCCTAACTTTTACAGAAACCTTTGACCGATCTCCATAACCACCATCTCTGACAAAAGCTATAATTCTGTCCTTCCTTGCACTTCCACAGCAATGCTGTTTTCCGGCTCGAATAATAGCAGATACAAAGTCATTCATTTATTCAGTGGTTAGATTCACTGAGTAATTGTCTTGTTTATGCATTCTTTAGCTAGCAACCTGATTTAAGACTTGTTTACATTAGAACATATATAGGACCGCTAGAATGTTCATAAGCCTCTAATTGGCCCTGAATTCTGCATTCACACTCAAGCACACAAACGCACACACACACGCAAATGGTGATAGACACAAATTATGATCTGCATGCAGATTGCGTGCTATTCTGAACTTGGAAATTCAAGGTGCTATTTTTGATCTATAAAGGCCTAAGGATGCTAAGATACCTGAAAGACTATCTCTCCCCAAAGGGTTTGCCACCAATTTGAGTTTAACAGAAGTCATTATTGTATGTTCTCCTCTACCCAGAAAGTAGGTTGCTGAGTACCTGAGGCATAAGATTACCAAACATTCAAAGAAGACATAGTAATAAAGGGGAAAAAATCAGCTACCCTAATATCTCTTGGAAATCCAACTCTGCCAAGGCTCTAAGTTCCAACAAATTCTTTTACTTGACTTGCTGAAAATGTTGTATTCGAGAAGGTGGAAGAAGCAGGTGGAATAAGCAGCAAGAGTGTCAAGTGTCCTGGATCTTGTTGCAGCAGGGAAGAACTTGTCAGTGGTGTGGAAACAGCGGGATCCTTGGTAAAAGTGACTATCCTGTTTTGGAATTTGATACACTGAGACAAGAAAGGACTGAAAATAATATAGCAAGAACTCTGGATTTTGGGAAAGCTGTTTTCATTGAATTTAAGGAAAAGCTGAATCATTTCGATAAAATTTCAGCTAAAAATCAAAGTGGGCAGGCTAAAAATCAGTTTCAATATAAGGCCAACACTTTGGATCAAATTGAAATAGATGGTGTTCACACACCTCATTTGGAAGACTAAAGCTCAGAATGAGTTCAGGTTTGCAAGAGAGGTTAAAGAGCTGCAACAGCAACAATAATGAGTTTTTCATCTATGCTCAGAGCTAGAAGACGAACAAGGGAGCAGTAGGTGCAAGGAGGGAATGAAATGCTAAAGAGTGAACAGAAGGCCGAGCTGCTGAAGACCTACTTTGCCTCTGTCTTCTTCCAAAAAGAAAACGGTGCTCAACCTAGTGGAGGTAAAATAAAAAACTGCTGCCCAAGATAGACAAAGAGTTGGAACAAGAACATGTAGCTGCTTTACATGAATTCAAGTCTCCTGGATTAGACAAATTGTATCCCAGGATTTTAAGGAAGTTTAGATGCAATCTTGGAGTATATGTCTCTAATCTTTGCAAATTCTTGGAGAACAGGTGATGTCCTGATAGAACGCAGGTGAGCAAATACCATCTTACCCTTCAAAAAGGGGAGAAGATCCAGACAACTATCAAACAGTCAGCTTATCATCAATACCAGGAAAAGTTCTAGAACAGATAATCAAACAGGAATTTAGAAAAGAACACTGTAATTTTTAAGGCCTACCCTGGTTTTCAGAAAAACAAATTATGCCAATCTAATCTTGTGTCCCTTAATAGAGTCACACGCTTGATAGATGAGGGTCATGTTGTGGCTCTAGTGTTATCCTGATTTTCACAAGGGCTCTTTGACAAGGTCCTTCATGATATTCTAGTGGCTGTGCTGGTAAAAAGTGGGGTAGATTATGTTACTGTTAAATGGATTTGTAATTGGTTGAAAGGGTATACCCAAAGAATGCTCACCAATTGTTCCATGTCATCTTGGAGATAAGTGATAGGTGGGGTGCCACAGAGTACTGTCCTGTGCCAGTGTTGCCCAACATCTTTATAAATTACTTGGGCATGTGGAAAGGACACTCATCAAAATTGCAGATGGCACCAAACTGGGAGGGATTGTTGGTACTCCAGAAGACAAAATTAGGATCAAAGGTTATCTAAACAGACATGGTAGCAGGTTAACTGCAGGTTAAACCGCAGAAGCCTCTGTGCTGCAGGGTCAGAAGATCAGCGGTCGTAAGATCGAATCCACGCGAGGGAGTGAGCTCCCATCGCTTGTCCCAGCTCCTGCCAACCTACCAATTCGAAAGCATGTAAAAATGTGAGTAGATAATTAGGTACCACCACGGTGGGAAGGTAACAGTGTTCTGTGTCTAGTTACGCTGGCCACGGGACTATGGAAACTGTCTATGGACAAACACTGGCTCCATGGCTTGGAAACAGGGATGAGTACCGGCCCCTAGAGCTGGACACCACTGGACAAATTGTCAAGGGGAAGCTTTACCTTTACCTTTACCTTTAAACAGACTGAAAAACTGGGCCAAAACAACAAAGTGAGTTTCAAAAGGAAAGAATGTAAATTTCTACATTGAGGCAGCAAGACTGAGGTCCAGAAATACAAGATAGATGACAACAAGTTTGGCAGGAGTACATATGAAAAGGATCTAAGGGTCATAATAGACCACAAGCTTAACATGACTTAGCTGTGTGATGTAGCACCACAAGAAGCAAATCAATGGAAGTAACAGTGCCATTCTCTTCTGCTTCAGTCAGACCTCACCTGAAATTCTATTTCCAGAGGGTAGGACCGGAGTTAATCAGTTCAAATTATGAGAAGGGAGATTTTATCTAAACATTAGGAAGGATTAAGATTTGTTCAGCAGTGGAAAGGAGCGTCTTGGAGAATGGTGGGCTCTTCTTCACTGGAGATGTTCAAATAGAAGGCCACCTGCCTGGGATGTTTTGGTTGTATATTTCCTACTTCAGCAGAGGGTTGGATTTAACGACCCTTGAGATCCCTTCCAGCTCTATAGTACCACAATTCAATGATTCAGGGCTTGCTTTTGACATCATTTCCATTGTGGATCTCTATTTCAGAAAAAGCCAGGTTGATTGAATCAATTTTCAGCTTCCAGCAGGCAATAAAAGCTGTGGCTCAGTATGGTCTTTGGTTTATGAAATTGTTTTTTAACATTGGGTTCTAATCATCATCATCCTGAGGGGGACATTTTAATTCACACATACACACGTCATGTTTGGTTACAAAACTCACTCACTTGATACTGTCACCTGCAGAATTATAAACAGTATCCTGGAGTTCTGCCATTTGTTACATACATTTTTGGGGTGGGGGGGGAGGAGAAATGAGCAAAATTCAGCAAGGACAAACATTGTCCCCAAAAATCTATTATTTCCTTAAACTGAGTAATTTTTTTCCTCCCAGTTGTTACAATAAAAAAGTGCCCCACTGTATTTTTTTAGTGAATCATGAAATGGGATAGGGAAAGGGGGTAGGGAAACTAAATTTCCAGGGAGCTCATGAGCTACATGAGGGGTGAATTTAACAGTTACATTACTTACACCTAACCTTCAGTATATTCAAATTCCCACAAAGTCATCAAGGTACGTTTTGTTATCAATTTAGATTCAATTTATCATTTTGTGGCATATCAGTTTGAGAACCCTGGTCAGCAGAAAAGTTATATTATTGTTATTTCCAAGTTCTTTCCACACAGGCATATTGTATTGTTTGCACTAGCTCTAATGATGATTTTTGTATGGAGAATTTCGTTCTCTTACCAAAACAGGAAAGCTCTGCTTCTGAAGTGTGCGTGCCTGCATTACATGCCACTCTTGTGCTCTCCCACCATCCTGCATATCCTTAACTAAGTCAATCATTTACATGGACTTTAAATTTAATTTAAATGTAATGAATTTCAATTGGGGTTTGCTCTCTTTCAAGGTTGTTGAGTCACTTCCCAGCAAGTTAACATTCAGCACAGAGGATTCTACATTCACCAGCCAGCTTTTATGCCTTCTCTCTTAGCACCTCTCCCCCACCTCACTTCTTTCTGGAATATTCCCCTTTATTAAGCTGTAATAATGAAAATGGGAGGATGGGGGGGGTTACAGATTGAGGTATACAGTGAGTGGAGCAGATGGATTACAGAATTGTATTGAAATAGGAGAATGTTAAGAAAATCAAACAGATAAATTTTCAGGGGAGATCACAATTTTTCTTTTGAATGAATATAATCTGTCTTGGTGATCATTGTTTGTGGAGCCCCACTTCAGCTGGTCAGTCTTTTCTCCTTAAAGCTCCAATGCCTCTGAAATAAATCAAATAAAGAATTAACCTTCATCCATGAAACATTCCTTCACCATGGTATGCTGTTCCCTCTTAAGCATTTTCCTGAAGAGCACAAAAGGAAAGTAAGACCACATAGTATGCAGTAGAAGTGTTTTGGCCAAATCATCATCAAGGACATGGTGGTAACCTCTATGCAGTAAGCAAATCCTTTGCTAGTGCTCTCTGCTTACAAGGAAAGTAATCTGCCTGGGTATTTAAATTATTTTTGGAAACATAGTCTCTCTTTGAAAAGTGATATTGCATTTTTCTTTGGAAAGTGATACTGAAGTTTTGGAGCAGATCCTAGGGCCTTAAAGAGAGCCAGAGAAGCCACATTTCATGAGAATATAAAATGATATCTCACAAGGTTTGGGCCTTGAAAGCTCATAGTTGCTGAGATCATGACATCAAAGGCCTCAGAAGCATACTGAAAGACAAATACTCCTTAGTCTGTTGCTGTGTCCCATACCCCTCTGGAGACACAGCTCTCCCCCCGCCCCGCTCAGCCAGATACTCTGTTGGAGATTCCATTAAAACTACCATACAGTCAAAACACAAGAAAAGTATAAAAACATTTTTTAAAAAATACAAACACATTCATTACACCATTAAAAACATATTTAAAAATATTTAAAAATATTTCAAAGGCAGGTTTCAAAATATGGGTCTTTAGACACATTCTGTTTGGGCTGAGAGAAGTTAACATTGAATGGGCAAATGTTGTGCATTTTTATGAAGTACATCATCTGGACCTCCACTAATCTGATCCCCAAGCTTTGTGCCCTTTCGCAAATCCTAGACGCTAGTTTCCCCTATATGCCACTTGTCAACTCAGTTGAAAAAGATTCCAGGGAAAAGGGAGGATCTGGTGATGTTTAAAAAGGACAGGGGTTGGTGTAGAATCTCCAACCTTAGCAGTCAGGCCTGTGATATCAAAAATAGGAACAATCCCCCCCCCGCCCCCAGGCTTAGTTAAAAACTTGCTATTCCACTGCATGTGTTGAGTTGGAATATTTGGGTATCCTCGCTCCCAACACAGAATCATATGAGGGAAATGAGGATGAGAGTACTACTCTTCTCTCTCTCTCTCTTGCCATTCCTGATACTTGCAGTGAATTAGAAGGTGACACAGAGCCTGCTCTGTTTACGGAGACATCCTTTGTGTGTCTCAATCCTGTAGGGAGCTTCTGGGATTAGATGAAGACATTTGCCTAGGTGACAAAAGAGGAGGAGAATCTGGAATGATCGTGTCATATTTCCTTTGGGTTTATCTAACTTCTTTATGAACAAGAATAGCTGAAAATAGCTACACTGGATGCTCTGGGCAGATCTGAAATACCTCAGTATTTGCATACAGACCTTGGAAAGTGACAGTTTTGAACTGGATAGAGAGTCTGTAATTTTCCAAGCTCTGAAAAAAGACATGTACCATGTTGTTGATAGTTGTGGCACTCCAAAGAACAACTTAATGAAATACTCCCTGTGTCTAGAAAGCTGAAGTAGTGAAATGGCCTGCAGGCTGAGCACAGACTCTTATCTAGAGACAATACATTTTATCCACCCATTTAATATGTGCCATTATCTGCCGACAATGTCTTTCTGTGATCTACAGAGAACAAAACATGTCCGACTTCCAGCAAAAGAATAAAAGGATTTAAATCTGACACAAAAATGGTAACACTTGGACACCAGTGGGAGAACATTTCTTTTTCTCAGAGTTAGCATTATACAACAAAGAGTATTCCAGAAAACAATTGATCAAGAAGAATTTAGCATCAGCTTTGATTTCAATTTGCTTATATGGGCAACTACTCTGTACATGGACTTATCCAGATCTTGAAACCTAAAAAGAGTCTTTTCTAAATTTGCTACCCTCTCATGACATCCTGAATCTGCAGTCTGAGTAAACCATGTCTCTCCAGATAATGGTCTCTCTGGCAATTTGATGGCAAATCACAACAGTGGGATTTGGGGGGGGGGGGGGGGTTGCACTGCATTCCAAGAATTATCCATGAATTTGCCCAGCCAGAATTCTAGGAATTTAAGCCAAGATATCTAAGTCTACAAAGGATTTTTTCATTATGTACATGTAAGTGTCAGTAAGACTTGTGGTTGACAACCATTTGGCTAAGCGGTTAAGTCTAGGTTGCTGTAAGGGATTATGGGACTGGACTTTTTTTGAGAGACACCCTTTACAGAGAGACCCATAATCTCTTGCAGCTGTCCTGGAATTTAGCCGCTCCTAGTCATTTCCTTCCTCTTCAGTTACAAATGGTTGTTGCTTTGGAGTTTTACCAAGGCCCACATGTGAATAATGAAAAAGTCCTCTGTGGCCCTACATTTTTTTGGCTTCAACTCCCAGAATATACCTGGTGAGTTCCTGAAGAATTTTGGGAGTTGTAGTGCCAAAACCTATTTCTTAGCCTTCTACCAAAACTGCAGCATAACTTCAAACTATCAGACATTTTTTCTGTTGAAATGCCAAGAAGAACAGTTCTTAAATTCTTTTATAAGGAGCAACAGAAAGGGGTCAGTCATGTATCTCTTGGGAGGGAATGGCATTAGATAAGGATTACCATTGAAAAGGCCTTTCCTTTAATGCTTTAAGACTTTTTATATTAGCAAAGTCCATGTATCCTGAAGAAATTGTAATGCTGATGTCTATGGAATGCTGATGTTCACAAAAACAATAAAGCAGTAGCAATAAAGCAACATACTTGAACAGCAGAATGGTAATTAACAAGCAATAGAACTACAAAAAAAATCTTACTACAGGGTTATTTCAGGGTTTTCCCCTGCAGCTCTTGTACTACTGGAATACTAGCATCATTTTCATTCAGAAATTCCAGAAGTAAGTTTAGTAGCCTTTTAGGACTATAAAAGTCACACTGTTTTACACTGCTAGGTCTGATTTACTACTCAAGTACCACTGGATTAACACTGCGATGAAATGGTGCTTCTATAAGTTTACTACATTGCCTCTATTTTAAGACATAATTTATAGGTGTCTCCCAATACAGTATGAATTCCAAAGAAATCAACTGCTCTGGAGGCTCTTGAAATAGCTCTACTATTACTTGAAGAGATCATTTAAACTGTGATCATTTTGAATGACAACTGTTCTTAGTCTCACAAAGCAAAAGCTTCTTCTTCATCATTATTCACTTTTCCTGCATTAGTTTCAGCTTTGCTGTCTTCACCATCTTTCTGGATCATTTCTTCAGGGTCTCAGCTAATATTTTGCTTGCATTATCTAACCATCTGCCACTTACCAATGTTATACTGTCTTCTTCGCTGTGATCAATGAAGGTAGTAGGCTGTAGGCTACAAAGATAAGAGGATGCTGTATTCTTACTGACTTCCCATGAATTTTGCTGAATTCTGTCCGTTAAAATTAAAAAGGGACAGCCAATCATTACAGTATTGGATATGGCCATTGTTCTAGTCATTGGTGTCAACAAAGCAGCTGACTATTGTTTCTAGTCCCATTCTTGTGAATATCCATGATTTGCTACAGGAGTAGTTTGGAGATGGTATCAGGATAGAAATTGTTCTTTATTCCTAATGCTGGCTGACTTCCTCAGCAGTACATCTCCCAAAACAACCGAGGGTTGTATTACAGAGGTGCAAAAATCTTACTTCTGCTGTGATTTGAATTGGTTTAGGTAGATTTGTTGAGGAGTCTCTGATTACAAACACACACACACACACACACACACACACACACACACACACACACACACACACACACACACACACACACACACACACTTATTTATTTACTCACTCTAATTTATAAGCTGCTTTTCTCTCCATAAGAGGACTCCAAGCAGATCACAAGTTCAAAACAAGTAAAATTAAAATACAGTATTTGACACATCTACCAAAAAAAACCCAACCTGTCACAATAATCAAGTATGTGAAGTTATAAAAAACATTAGCTTTGAAAACAAAGAAAGAAACTAAAAAAGCTAAAGCCAGCATCCAGGGACTCAGTTAAAGAGTTACATGTTAAAATTAAAGTTAAAAGCTGGCCTGAAAAAGTGGGTCATCAGCTGTTAGCAGAAGGATAAATGGGAGGGGGGCAGGCTAATCTCCCAAGGGAGAGCACTCCACATCCTGGGAGTTGTCACTGAGAAGGCCCTCTCTCGTGTTCCCATCAAGCAGACCTGAAATGTGAATGGGACTGAGAGGAGGACCTCCTCTGACGATCTTAAGACCTGAGAAGGCTCATATGGCAAAAAATGGTCCTTCACAAATGATCTTGGCTCCAGTGCAAAGTCTCTCCCTTTTTTCATCTTGATTCTCCCAATTTGCACATGGGTTCTCTGATCAAACTGCTGCCTTTTCTCTTTGTGAAATGAAGTGTACACACATGTGCACACACACACACACACACACACATACACGCACACACACAGCAGGCACAACAAGCCAGTCACTCACAAATAGACAAGTTACCATTACTACTGCTTTTACATGTGGATGAAACAAGGTAATAGTGAAAAAATTAAAAAAAATTTTTTTTTCATTTGTAAGCTGTCCTGGATTTACATTGCCTGAACACTGTAGGATGGGATGGATAAATTCTTTGGGTCTGGGCCTATTCAGCTCTGAATGAGGCCTGAAGCAGCCCTCAAAGTAGTCCACATAACCAAATCCAGCCTCCACACTGTGTGAGTCCCACTTCTGCTATAAAAAAAAATAGAAGGCCAAGGTAGAATATTTGTGAGAGCCTTGCCTAGAGTTGAAGTGTTATGCTTTATAGATGCTGGTGTGCTTCCATCAGTACTGGATTGTATTCCCTCATGATTGTTAGACACATCTGGCAGACGGATCAGACAAACAGGAGCTGTACATGGAAAGAAGGAGTCGGGGGGGGGGAATATTTCTATAGCACCAAATCTCAAAGGAGCAGCACGTTGTTGCAGATGAGTCCCATCTTGGCAACAAAGTTGAAGAAAACATGATGTTTGGGACAGCTTTGATTTGGTGTACTTCAGAGAAAAATGGAAAGAAGTTTAACAGAGCAAAGTCTGTAGACATTGAAGCATCATAAACTGCATCAGTCAGCAGAGACCAAAGGGGGGGAAAAGAGCAAAATGAATGAAACAGAGAAGGACTTGGCAGTGTTATTTTTAGTATGAGCCTAGGGACTGAAACAGAAACTTGGCCCCAAGAATATAGTCTAAATGCACCGGAAAGCACAGTATAGAGAAAGGGGTCATGAAGCTAGAGACAGCTAGTGTGAGGAAAAATCTTATTGAAATCAATAGGATTTAAGATTTTAGCTACTCACTGCTTATTGCATTTAGGTTATTTGTTGGATTGTACCTGGGACCACAAATTTAATACAACCCTTGACCTGCAAAGCATATAAAAACACATGGCAGAGTCTTCCACTGGCACTATGACATTGTAAGTGGTCTTAACACTAGGTGCAATTCCAGCTCAACAGCTTCCACTATAGCAATGCTGTGTAGCAGTACTGTTCTTCTTCATCACTTAAGCAGAAGTATATACCATGGCAAGAGATTCAAGACAGAGGCAGGGATGAGAGTTCCAACATTATGGAATGGGGAGTAGATTTGTGGTCTCTTGCTATATGCCATCATAGTGGAATTCACCAAGGAAATGCTTGTCATATTTCCTTTCCATGCTGGTCAACAGCCTATGCCAATGTCAGTAATATTGCCAATCAAGTCAACAGCCTTGAAACCTGAAGCCTGCAGTCTAGATGTCAACAGGAGTCAATGTGTTAGTAAGGCATGGCTCATGCCTCCAGGATGACCCCATCTACTGAAAAGCGACCCAGATGGCACCCTCTCCTCCATTACCTTCCTGAAGAAGCTGGGATATTCCACAAGGGAGTGGAATAAATAAAATAAATGATAAATAAATAAATATCTGTATTTGTTCTCCTAGAGTGGGTTAGAGAACTTTTTAAACACTCCCTGGAAAAGGTCTCTAAGTAAAACGTAGTGGAATAATATCCTATGTGAAAGTATCAGTGTCTCTAAGTAACTAGAAAACATTACCACACCAGAAAGTAACTTTTGAACCACTTTTGTATGACCTTTACTGTAACTTTATAACTGTTAGCTGCCAAAAACGATTATGGTAATATCATTACTTATATAACTAGTTATTTCCAAACTCTGCAGAGCACCACCCAATCCTCTCGTACGATCTATGCAGGACTTAGTGTTGAAATTTCTGAGAGTTCAAGCATGAGTCGAGAACACACACATGCACACACAAAACACGTGTGTGCCAGCCATTGAAATAATATTTATTTAGTCATGGAAATTTTCTAAGAAGGTTTACTGTATAACATGTTGAAAAAAATAAATTAATGGTACTTGAACATTTTTCCTTGGTATAGATTTGTGCTTGACAGACTTATAACTGTTTCATAATAGCTTCCTTTTGTAATATATTAATAGCAGACAGCAAAACTGGAAACATCACTTCTCAATGAAAGCCTAATGCTAAAAGACAAACAGAATAATCAGAATAAGCCTCATCCTAACTGTTACTTCTTCTGTCTGTTAATTAACCCCTTCAAATGCAGACAAAATCTAATTGGATACAATGGTCTATTGTTCAAATAACACATCTCAGTCATTCTTATATACATCTATATTTATGCTAGGTTGCAAAATTATATATTCTAACACTTGACAAGATTATTGGAAACATATCAGTTTTCCAGAATGAGTTCTGGGTGAACACTGTTCATTCACAAAAGTATGGTTCTCACAATGGGAAAAGTTACTGTGGTGGAATGTCCACGTAACTCCTGTCCATCGTTTGGAGCTCAAGGGCAGGAGCCTATGATAGGACAGGAGGGGCAGAGCTAGAGTGACAGTTGAGGAGTTAGAGGGAGAGATAAGGAATGGAAGTGGGAGAGTTAGGACATTGAATTGAGAGAGTAAGACAGAGATTGGAAAGTTGGAGTGTTATAGAGAATAGGAAAGAGTTAAAAGTAATAGAAAATAAATAGATGATTACACATTCACCAAACAAAAAGAACTATGAACCCATCATATTTGGTAAACCCCAAGAGGACCAACAAGAGATATGAGAACTTGTGTGTAGTATGCAATAGGAATGAGACAGAGAAACAGAAAGCTCACAAAAGCTGTAACTTTTGTGAGCTTTCACAAAGATGAAACTGTTGCTGAATGTCAATGGTTTGCTTTTGCAGCTGTCAGTTGATTAATTAGTTTAACCAAATTCCATACATTTATCATAAATTGTATAAATGTTTGCTGCTTAAGAAGTCATGAAGTCACATACAGTGGTACCCTGCTTAACGAGCGCACTGTTTAATGACGAATCCGCATAGCGATGTCACAATTGCAATCGCAAAGCGATCACATTGCGATGTTTAGATAGGGAAAAACTCACATTGCGATGATCGGTAAGCGTTTCGCTTACCAATCTTCGCATTGAGATGTTTACAGAACAGCTGATCGGCAGTTCCAAAATGGCCACCAGATGCCCCAAATGGCCACCACAAGTGTTTTCGTGCCCTGCCCTCGCTTACCAAGGGCGCAAAAATGGTGGCGCTATGGAGGAACATCGCTGAACGGTGAGTTTAGGGCCCCATAGGAATGCATTAAACAAAGTTTAATGCGTTCCTATGGGGTTTTTCGATCCGTTTAGCAATGTTTCTGCATAGCGACGATTAATCCGGAATGGATTAATGTCGCTATGCGGGGCACCACTGTAGTCTGAAGCAGTACTCTTATCAAATTGAGGCTGTTTGAAGTAGAGAACATTGAGAGCAGCAGCTTTCATTTCATGTGATCCAACTTTTGGAGTGACTGCTAGCTGGGCTACAGTGCCAAGAAAATACAGAATGGGTTCATGGGAGGGCAGAACCTAAATGAGGAGAAAACTGCTTTATTTTTAGTAGGGATGGGGGGAAGGGAGGAAGACAGCAAGGTTTGCCTGCACAACTGGATGTCCCACAGTAGTGGATGGCACTGAGTTTCAGCTCTCCCTCTCATTACCTTGCCAGGTTAGGGCTTTGTTTTCCCTGCTTTCACATTTTTTCACTATTTGGACAAATATACATGCAAATGATTCTAAATATTTAGAGGCGTGGTGGCACTGTGGGCTAAACCGCAGAAGCCTGTGCTGCAGGGTCAGAAGATCTGGCAGTCGTAAGATCGAATCCACGCAACGGAATGAGCACCCGTCGCTTGTCCCAGCTCCCGCCAACCTAGCGGTTCGAAAGCATGCAAATGCGAGTAGATAAATAGGGACCACCTCGGTGGGAAGGTAAACAGCGTTCCGTGTCTAAATCACACTGGCCATGTGACCACGGAAAGATTGTCTTCGGACAAACGCTGGCTCTATGGCTTGAAGAGCGGGATGAGCGCCGCCCCCTAGAGTCGGACACGACTGGACAAAAATTGTCAAGGGGAACCTTTACCTTTACCTTTATTTAGAGACAATTCATATCAGATGGGCTATATATTGGCTCAAAGTGAATTGGCTGCAACTTGTGAAACAAATAATTGGAATAAGCAGGATTAAGAAAGGAAACACATCACATGCTCTTATCACATTATATTTTTGCTTTATATACTACACTTGATCTTAGCCAAAGGGCTGAGAAGCTTTATATGTAGCACCATAGTTAATGTATCTTAAAGGGGATCAGAAAATCTTCAGTTCTGTGGAACTTTAGAGGTTTTTTTCCTGTTATCTCAGAATAATGCATGATAGTTACTGGCATGAAGGACATCACTAACAAGATACTGACTCCATATCGAGAAGCAGTGTACCTTTGAGAGGAGAATACTGTTTATTCTTCAACCTGCCTTAATCCATATTTGGCAAATGAGGCTGCTTTTGTTTTGTAATTAATGAATTGATAGACAGCGCAGCTTTGTTTACTATGCCAAGGTCTCAGGCACATTAACTATGAAAGCTTTGCAGGCATGGAGGGATGAGGTTGTAAGGAGGAGGAAGTACCTCCTTGCCCTAAGGTATTATTGGATATAAGACAAGTGTTCTCTCCTGGAAAAGTTGTGTCCAGGATCTAAAAAGAGTAAATCAATCTTATATAAAATTATCGATTGTAACAGCTGTGCAGACAAAAGATTTGGCTAGTCGTTTTGAATCAATGTCTGCAACAACGCTCTTATTTCCTTTTTTGTATCCTTTTCCAGTTCTCTCTCTTGTCTCTACAAGAGGACTCTCACAGTCTAATAAATATATGTGATAGATGCTCAGCATCCCTGTATTCCCTTTTCCTTCTGGTCCCTCTGCTCCTTTCATTTTTCTTGATATCATCGGCAGATAGCATGCTGTCAGTTATTATAACTCTTTAACATGCTGTTGCTTTAACTTGGGGGATGGGGGGCTGCCACCAGTGGATCTAGTCCACAATATATCAAATATATGTATCTTAGACACGTGCTGCCAATTCAATGGGTTATTTCCTTTCTTCCATAAAGGAGCTTAAAGTCACTCACAATAATTTGAGGAGGGAAGGGTCAAAGTATCACTAGGAATACGTTCTAAGCTATCAACATGTTCCCCCAGTTTTGTCCTTTAAAATGCCCATTGCAAGATTTTTTTTTTTTTTTTTTTTTTTTTTTGTGGAGGGGAGATCACTGCATCTTCCCTTTTTTACTGTACATATTAGAATTCCATATGGATGGGTGGCAAATGTGATAGACATGGCAGAGAACAGGTACACTGCTGACTGGGGCAACTAAGCTACTAATCAGGGATTTTCCTTCCATCTTCAACAAAAGTTTGTGTTGAATAAAATGAGGAAATAAAAGTAAATTCCATAGCTCCAAGTTGTGGGTGAGGGTGGCAAGGATAGCAATCTCAACCATTTCTTTGCTGGGAAAATTCAGAAAATGTTTCTGGTTTACTGTTTGTTCAGTTGACTGTTGGCCATTTTGGACATTCGGAATTCCAGGTGGCGCTGTGAGCTAAACTGCAGAAGCCTGTGCTGCAGGGTCAGAAGACCAGCAGTCGTAAGATTGAATCCATGCGACGGAGTGAGCTCCCGTTGCTTTGTCCCAACTCCTCGCCAACCTAGCAGTTCGAAAGCATGCAAATGTGAATAGATAAATAGGGACCACCTTGGTGGGAAGGTAAAATGGTGTTCCCTAGTCACGCTGGCCACGTGGCAATGGAAACTGTTTTCAGACGAGCGCTGGCTCTACGGCTTGAGCACCGCCCCCACGACTGGACTAAAAATGTCATGTCCTCTGCCTTTGGCAGCATAAACTGTGGATTTAGTCTGCTCAGCCCCAGGCATTGTGTTGAGATAAGTAGTAACTGAGTGAAACAGAAGGTCTTTGGACAAGTATGAGTATTAAAATCAAAGATGATGAATCAGATGAAACACCTGTCTTATCTAGGCCATTAGTCAAGTTCCCTCAAATGACTCACAGGAAGTTCACAAATAAAAATTGAAATCACCATTATCATCACCAGTAGCCATTGTGCCCAGATATTTGCAAATTGATCCCAGTCTGTAGTAAGAAGTGGAAGGTGGTATTTCTATAAACATCATACAGCAAAGGTTAGGTCAATGAGTTCTTTATATAGATTTATGCCTGATAGGATGATTTCAACTAAGATACTTTCAGAAATTCTGAAACCCAGAATTCACAACCTTAATACTGAGTTTCCCCTAATAAATACATTTTTGCAGGCACTCCCCCCCCAAATTTTTAATTATGGGGGTTTTTATATGTTCCTTTCCCAAGCATATGTATTTTCTCATACACAGTGTTCCCTTATGTACACATATTTGGAGAACTGCATCTTACAATTCATTGAAGTGTGAAAGCTAAAGGCTAATTGTGTTCCAATTAGTACATTAGTTCAGGAAGTGTAAATTAGGTCACTTTATATTAATATGCATACCCAAATGAATTTCACCCCCATTGCTACTTGTTGGTCTTGGTTTTGTGTTTCTCTTGTTCTGATTCTAATTCATTATAGCCCTTCCCCTTTGACCATTGTGTAGCACGTTATATGTATGCATGTGGGCCCAATATACTAGACAACCCATTCTAGAATACAGGAAATAGTGATATGTAAGGAGGGGAATCATTTTAATGGGTTATACCATTGCTTTCTGTTTGGTTCCTAATGAATATGGGATCAAAGTCCAACATTTGTTCATTATTTGTGCATTCTGACTCTATGCATTTTTACTTAGAAGTAAATCCCATTGTGTTCTGGGGGCCTTGCTTTCAAGTGGGGCTTGCTTTCAAGTGTGTTCAGTGAGGCTTGCCTGCCCCAGACTGTAGCCAAACAGCACATTATTCTACATATTTACACACTAGGAATGTCCAATAAATTCTATTAGCACTCCTAGGTATATTCATGATCGCAGACTAAGGTGGCTTTCTCTTCCTTCTTTTATTCATGTCCATATATAATAAAATTAATAAAGTGGGTCAAAGCAATGTAGATATAAGGTTGCCTCAAGCATTGCTCCTACCCCAAGGCAAACATCTCATCTGAAAGCACCTGAAATTCATACAGGAGTTGCAAAAATCATTTTAAAAACTCACCTACAGTCAAACAAGCCTCTGAAACTCTCAAATCTGGCATGCTTTGCTCCAAGGGGTGCCTTAGCTTGGGAATGGAAGCAGGGAGAAGCACAGCAGGCATAAAGTGAAAGGACCTGGCAGTCCTCAAGTTCCCAAGGACAGAATTGGCAGGTTAGGCCTTATGGGTGCCTTCAAAGTACTTGTGTTAAATGAGCTTGGAAGACAATCACAGAAGAAAGGTGTAGGTCAGGGCAGAGAAAAAAATGCCACAGCTTCCTTTGGGACATGGAAAAGAGTGCACCACATGAGACAGCAACAATAAATCCTCAGGTGCTTGAACTGCGACCCTTTTATTTTACTGAGCAATGATCCTAAACCAACACTGAAGTTTGGAATGAGGTGCTACCGATATGCTCATAACACCCAGCTTGACTCCTCCTTGTCACCCAAGACAGAGGAAGGAGCCAGGACCCTTGAACATTGCCTGAACTCCTTAATGGGCTAGATGAGGGTGAACAACCTGAAATGAAATCCTGACAAGGCAGAGGTGCTGCTGGTTGGTAGGATTCAAACTGTTCTGTCAGGGGCTGCGCTCCCATAACAGAGCAAGTTTGTAGCCTGGGAGTGTGTCTTGGCCTTACACTGACCCTGGATTCCAAGGTGGCAGCAGTGACAATGAGTGTCTTTGCACATCTCTGCTTAGTGCACCAGCTGCAACCTTTCCTGAGTCAACCTGATGTGAAAACAATCGCCCGTATCTTACTTTCATCATGTCGTGACTATAACAGGGCACTTTAAGTGGGGTTTCTCTTGAAGAGGATCCGGGGTCTTCAGTTGCTGCAGTACATGGCAGCTAGGCTGCTAATTGGTATAGTGACCATACCAGCTAGCTGGTTGCTGGTTATATATCAGTCTGAATACAAGATGTTAGTTTTAACCTATAAAACCCTGAATGGCTTATGGCCTAGCTAAGGATTTATCTGTCTCCTTGGGAACCTAATGAGATGTCAGGATCTTCAGGAGTGGCCTTCTTAAGAATACCAACAGTTTCAGGGACCCACCCAACAGGCACAGGGGCATGACTTTCTTCTGTGTTTCTCCCAGATTATGGTATCGACTCCCTTTAAAGTTGGGATTATCTTCTAACCTGGCTGCTTTTAAGAAGAGTGTAAAAACACAACTTTTTAAACTGGCATTTGATGTTTGCCCTGCCGCGTTGCATTTTTTTAGTTGTTTGTAATGGGTTTAAATCAGAACACAGTTACACTAGGAAAAAAAACATGTGTTGCTCTGTTTTTTTAAAACTGTGTCCAGTTTTGTTGTGACTTAATTCCTATAAAGCATATGCATGTATCTCTGTATTCTTTGAGGTGCTTGTATCTTGAGACCTCAAACACTCGATCTTGCAAGACTCTTTTCTATCTCTTTTAAATAAAATTGTTTCATATTTGCAAATTTACTTTGTGTGCAGAGTAGTTCTCTCCAAATGTTCTCTTTTAGATAGTAGATTGGGTCTTGCCAGAGAAACAAAGAACCTTAAAAACTGCATTTATGACACACTCCTCCCCAAGCCTAGAACTGACAATCTAGTAAAAAGTGTCTCTAGTCAGTTTCAGCCCCAGGGTGGTGGTTGTCTATTCCCCCTCCTTCTCCAACCAGCAGGTGGGTGGGTCTGTTCTTGTGTATGTGTTTACCATCGCATCTCTGGTAAGTTTCAATCCCATCTGTGTCTCCCTCCTTTCCAAACCTAGTCAAAATGCCTCTGGTCAGTTTCAGTCCTGGCTGTGTGTCTCCCTCCCTCCATCTCTCTCTCTCTCTTACTCTGCGTGTGCCCATGTGATTGTGCCAGGCTGCAGTGAAACCTGTTTCATTTTTTTCTATCTGTCTTTCTGTTCTAGCGCTATTCCCATTGCAAGATGTTTTCTTTTTTAAAAAACAGTAAAAATAACAGCACATCAGCAGCAGCTACTGGTCATAGGAGGCAGACAATGTGAGGGAGGGCAGGTGTAAGACAACACCTCAAACGTAATTATTCCAAAAGCCCATGTAGCCCCATTGACTGATATATAACACAGCTAAAAACAGATTAAATGTGTTCCCATAAGGAAGCACACACCGACACAAAAACCACATGGTTATTATGTGAATTTAAACCAAATTTTACTAACCTTTAATTTTAAAATAAATCCCCCTCTTGTTTCATCCTCCATGCTTTGCTGAAGCTGCTGAATGATCTTGAGAAATAGTAAGCTTCTGGGCTGCTCGCTTGCAAAGGAGAATGGAGAGGAAGTTTCCTGTATATTTTTAATTGTTGCTAACCCATCAGTAATGCTTTGAAAGGGCTTTTTAAAAATATATTTCAAAGCATCACTAATGCATTGTGTTGGTTAGAACAATTATAAAGAAATGGAATACTTCTTCTCCCTTCCCCTCTGCAGGTGAGTTGAAAGGAAGCTTCCCATTTCTCGAGATTATTAGCAAAGGGAAAGCCAACTAGCCACTTTGGCTTGGTGCCAGTGATCACACACATTGGAACTAAGGAGAGTGATCTTACCCCCCCCCAAAAAAAACCCAAACACACACAAAAGAACAAATAGTAGCCCCTGAAAGGGACTCTAAAATGTGCAGGTGGGCATTGATCAAAGTAATCTGGTTCACAATAGCACATATGTCATGTAGTTGCCAGAAAAAGGAGTAAATCAGCTTGTCTCTAAATTGGACCAAACTGCAGGACAAATGTACATCTCATTGCACCCATTATGGGAAGACGTGAAATGATGTTCTTTCACAAAAATATTTCAGGCTTGGGTGGAAATATAGGCGATATACTAGCCATATTCCAAGAAACCTTCTGACAAGGAATAACCTTAGATTTCTGAAGCAATGCTATTTTATGTACCCAATTTTTTTTGGGGGGGGAGGATTCCAAATATTCCCTGGTTATATCCACTGGGCAGAAATGATTTCATCCAGAAGCACAGTTTGGAGAAATTTATGTGTTCCTGTGTTGATACAGCAGGTGTTGTTACCAGCTTTTTAGAAGATAAGGGTGCATAAATGTGCAAAGCCTGCCTCTGTATTTCAGCAGCTATTTTTACCTTCCTCCCTGGTGATACTACATCTTCAAGATGCTTATCCCCAAAAGTGGATATCAAGTGTTCACTAGACAGATCTGAACAATTGTTGAGTAATACATGCAAATTATTATTATCTGTAATTGGCTTAATTGCACATTGTGTCCCCTGTTTAAAAAACTCAGATATCTAAGTATGGCAATGCAGATCTGAATAATTGGTGTGCATGAGATTGTAGAATTAGTTTAGCTGAGCATTCTTAAAAAAAAAAAAAAAACTTTATCATGCCTGCTTTGGGATTTACATAATCCTGTGGGTCTTCAAGTGTAAAAGATGCAGATTAACACAGAGTGCCTAGTTGCCATTACTATGTTTTGCAGATCCTATAATTCTTAAATCTTCAGCCTGTTCAAGCACAACAGATCATACAGAGTTAATGTATTGAGAACATTGAGTTCTGTTTGTGGCACCCTTGAGGAATCCATTATTGTTTTGTGCCATCAGGTTGAAACTGACGTTTAGAGATCCTAATAAGGCTTTCAAGGTAAGTGAGGTATTTAAGGAATAGTTTTTACAAGTTCTGCTTGACCAGGGAGTTTTCATGGCTCAGCGGGGATTCAAGTCCTAATCCAGCATTCTGTCCACCATACCATACTGACTACCCTTGAGGAGTCTAGTTTTTGTCACATGTTTGATCCCTAGCTGATCTCAAGACCTGGAGAGTGCAGCTGGCTTGTAACTGTGTATTTAGAAACTGCTGTACTTCATTCCTGAAATCAATGTCAAGGCTGAACTGTGATAGGAAATCCCAGTGTGAATTCCTTTGATTTGTCTATTCCTTTCACCTCTTCATTCTTGGAAAAGCCAAGATAGCAATCAAGAACTAGGGTAATATTCCTCTCTCTCCTTTTTTTTATTTCTCCCTTTCTCTTTGTAGCTTCTGTTCTGATTCTTTACCTGGATCACCAGAGCTTAGAAGTAACTGGTTACAGATCACTAGTTATTTGTAATTAATTTTGTTCCATCTATCACGAAGATATATTGCACTCTAATGGTAAATTAATGAAGGTTGGCTTCATGTTTTTTTATGTTAAGGCAATTTTTAAGCTACTTTCTTATTTCTGGTGTCTTGGAATCTGTAAATGATAGAGGAGGAATATCACACGATTGAATTGGTAGCTTATGCTATGTCCTGTAAAGTTACTTTGCGGTGTCAAGGTAAAAGTGAAATAAAGAGGAAAAGGGCAGCTTGTGGGACCACAGACCACTGGCGTGTAGCATTAGATTAAATTTTAAAGTAATTTATATAAGGTATTGGGAGGATTCTGGACACAACATTTTTGTTCTGCCTTGTTTCACCCACCTACCCTTTTTGGAGCTTAGTGACAGAGAGGGGCTTCTGAATCCAGCCAACTCCGGCAGGGGCCAAGTTGTAAGATGAAAAGCTGCAATGGAAGGAGGAAGCTGACTCTTTATACACATTGCCAGCATCCAGACCAGCTGCATTCTTTGCAAAACCTTTCTAGTGCCATTAGTGCTAAATCACTTCGAAAGTGAAGACATTAGCACTAAACACCATCCCTAGTACAAAGTGATACATGAAACAAATCATGGGGTTTGGAAAGGACAAAAAGGTGTGGGAAAATGTGGGTTGGAAATTATATCAAAGAAAAAAAAATAAAAAGATTATTTCCTTGATGTCAGGGCAATTTCCAGTAAGATCACTGTACAACCCGGTCCTTAAGGAAAAACAAATGTATCTGGAAGACCCCTTATTTACTTATTGTCAAACAGTAAAGGATTAATTTTTAAATTTTTGTAACTAGAACTAGAGCTAACTATTTTAAGGCCTTAGAACTGTAGTTTCAAGTTGCTTCCAAATCATGGCAATCCTATGAATTAATGACCTCCAAAGGTTTGTATGAATAACAGCCCTGCTTAGGTTTCACAAATCTGAGGCTTCCTTTATGCAGTTAATTCATTTTGTACTTGGTTTTCCTCTTTTGCTACTGCCCTCACATTTTCCCAGCATTATTGTCTTTTCTAGAGAGCATGGTCTTCTCATAATTGCCCAGAGTACCCTAACTTCAGTTAAGCCAATTTTGCTCTAGAGAGAGTTCAGGCTTGATTTTATCTAGGAAGCACTTGTTTGTGTGTCTGGAGGTCCATGTACCCATAATGCTCTCCTCCAACACATACGGACTAATTTTTTAAGTGCACCTATTTACCTTTTAAAGTAACTTGACAAGCACTGTGGATTATTCCAAGGAAACATGCTGTTCCAGTGGCTCAATCAGAAGTCATAAACCTGTGACTTTCGACAGCATTATTAAGTGAGCTTGTTTTTGGAAGATGAGTTATTCCCCAAAACACAGAGGAAACTTTGGTGCCAGCAAATGTGTGGTGGGAGCATATATTTTGGAAAGTATTTCAATTATTTCTTTTGCTATAGGCTGTTTTTGTTAATCTCTGTAACAATAAACTTCCTGACTCAAGAGCATCGCTTGTTCGCTTCTCCCATGAAATCAGGCAATTGCTGTCAGAGAAACTGGAAACACTCCGTGCTGCTTAGCCCTGTGATGTGACTTTTATCCCCACTAATGAGAGAGGTCACTATCGACCTTGTCTCTGTGGAATCGCAGAAACAACAATCCTTCAGTAGCTGGGAGCTTCTATTTCCATTTAGCTCAATACCTTCTGAACATATAAGAATAAGAATTGCCTGGCTGTGTCAAATTAAAACTCTGCGTGATCCAGCAGCCTGATTCTGGACATGGCTAACCAAATCCTCATGGACAAGGTGTGAAAGAAATACTCTCTCCTGTTATTCATTTAACCCCAAGACCTGGTAATTAAAGGTGTGCTACTCCTTAATATGGAAGTTCTGTTTTTGATATCACAGCTAATAACAGTTGGTAGATCTATCTTCCATACATCTTGACTAAAACTCTCCCTCCCTCCTTCCCTCCCTCCTCTCTCTCTCTCTCTCACTCACTCACTCACACACACACACACACACACACACACCCCACAGAGAGAGAGAGAGAGAGAGAGAGAGAGAGAGAGAGCATCTATTCTATGGACCATCATAACTACATCCACCATCACAATCAATTCTATAATTTAATTATGTTAGGTTAAGGTAATATTTTTATTAAGTGACACAGAGTTTTAGCATTCTGAGCAGAACTGTGAACAAACGGTCTCTTAAAAGTCTCTCCCTATATTTGGGTGGTATTTTACTAAATTTGTCCAGTGGGAGAAGATATTTTATAGCAGTTTCTTTAAGGCAGGTTCATCATTAGCAACCTCTGATTCTCTCTTTTATCTTCCCATCTCTTTTCTTCAGTGGCAGGAACTGTTTTAGTAGACTAGCTGACAGCTTCCATCTGCCACCAGGCTCCAAATCTTGTGTTATCGTATTATTGTTGTGCATGAACTTTGGCAACAAAATCAGAGGCTGCAACCAAATAAACAAGGATTGTTAAAGAAAATATTCAAATTGCTGTGGGGGAAAAAGAAAATCAGAGAAACTCATAAAAATTCTTGAGAAACTTCAGCTGTCTTCTAATGTAGAAATAGAATCATTTCTTTCACCTCCACAGAAATGTATATGGTCTCAGCATAATTTTCATAGCATGAGCTTGTATAGTACAGTAGCGATGAAGAAGAAGAAGAAGAAGAAGAAGAAGAAGAAGAAGAAGAAGAAGAAGAAGAAGAAGAAGAAGAAGAAGAAGAAGAAGAAGAAGAAGAAGAAGAAGAAGAAGACATCCAGTCCGTTCTGACATATGGCAGCACTTTAGGGTTTTTTAAATACTCAAGAGGCGGTTTACCATTCCCTTCTTCTGGGGGCACCCTGAGACTTTGCTGCTTGCCCAAGGCCAAAAAGGTGGACTCTATTCACAGCAGGTACAGTGGAGAATCAAACTCCTAACCACGGCCTAAACCATTGAGACATCCAGCCAGCTGCTGCATAGTGGGATAGCTATCCTCTATCAAAGGATTCCTTTCCATAGATCACTTGGAAAAGAATGCATCTGAAACTGCCAGGCTCAATAACAAGCAGTATTTGAAAGCATTTACCTCTGGGCTGTAAGTAGGGTGGAACAGTTGGAGCATTACCCTAGGGAACAAATATTTCAAGGACATAAACAGAGGTGAGTCCGCTGGTGAATGTTAAGGTGTATGGCCACACCTCCCGGTCCTATTCACTTTCCTTCTTCACTTTTTAAAGTATAATCCGTGAAGTCTGAAAAGACGGCTATGGTCATCTCTTTGCAGTGCTAACATGCTTGTAGCTCAAATTATTGGGCTATCTCTTACATTTGTTCCTGGCCTACGTTGTACTGCTGTAGGTCTTTCTAGTTACTGAATGCCACATCATATCATATGCATTTTCAAAGTAAATCTTTAAAAAGTTATATTTTGGGTTAATAATTGCAATAATTATTGCATGCAATCAAGTCAGTTCTGACATAGTGACCTTTTTCGGGGGATTCTAGGTACTTTTCATAAAGTAGTACCTAGAAAAATGGTTTGTCAGTCCCTTCTTCTGATGGTGCTATGAGACCATGCAGCTTGCTTAGCTTGGCTTTTCCCCCAGGAGACACACTGGGTATCAAACTCACAACCCTTAGCTCTGTAAAGCCCATATTTTGGATTATAATTCACAGAATCCCCTGGCTATGATGGTCACTGGGGGATTTTTTTGTAGTGCCATGCAGAGAGAAAAAAAGGCAGAGGATTGCAGCTTTGCATATATCATCATATCATCAGATGGATGAACATTTAATGACAGCCATTTTGATTCTGTCTGCCTATCAAGGACACTTCAAGGTCACTACATTGAAAGATGGCACAGGCCTGAGTAAGTATGTGATTTGAAATGGTCTAAAGTTCTAAGCCATTCCTAATCAATCCCATGCCAAATTCTTTATGACGAGAGATGTTCTCATCTCCTAATATGATGGATGTGAATGAGTAACAACAGCCTGCTAGAGATTTAATAGCACAGAGCAGCTGTGTATGAAGCTAAGCCACACACAAATCAAAGAGAAAATGAGAGTATTACCATGTTTGCTTTGCAAATGCAAAACCTTCCATTACACCCATAAGGTTCTCACAAGGTCATCATTTTATACACAGGAGATGTCATTTTCTCCCACACACTTACAGCTAATTTCTTTTGCACTACATGTCTTGGGTAGGTTAAGAGGGCTGGGAGTCATGTTGTAGCTGCTTAGTTAAAAGCTTACTGCACAGTGCCTGCATGTATGTGGGAAGGAAAGCATCTGTTGCTTCCAGCATTATTAAGCTGAGTGTTTATATGCTTTTGATTTCTGAGCAGTGCATGTTGGGGAGGGTGCGTACGTGTGTGCGTGCATGCGTGCGTGCATGCATGCGTGCACACACACACACGCACACACACAGTAATGCTGTGCTTAACTATATAGCTATAAATTAGATATAATAATTTTGCTACATGGTTAGCGGCACAGCATGGTAGGTTTTGAAGCAACTACCTAATGGTTGTCTCAACCCACAATCTAGACCTTCTTCATAGTTTTGTTGTCCATCATACGCTATCCCTGCATAGATTTCTCTATCCATAAGCATTATCTGCCTCCAAAATATTTTTTTCAGCCTGTGTGATAGGCAGGTATGGGGTTATTTAGAAAAGTATGATGGGAATGAGGGAGCAAATACAAACCCTGCAGATGTGAGGCAAGACATTTTACTGTCTGAGGGGGAAAATGGTGGATTCCATAATTCAGTACTGAGAAGAATTTTCCTTTGACATCGGTGATAGGGCAGTGTCCCCCATGAGCTTATTGGGTGCAGAGAAGGCTGTCTGGTATGCAGAAGTCCAGCAACACCTTGCTCTGGTCCCATGCTGTCTCTTCTCCCAGCATCTGCTACATGAGGAAGCTGCTTCACTCTGTTTAGTAGTAAAGTTGGCCTTTACAGACACTTTCTGTGTTTATCCTTCAGGTCTGCAGGGGAGCCATATCTGCATTTAGCAGAATGTGCTTATTGTTGTCCTACAGAACTTCATATTCAGTGTGTGAAGATCTACACAGGCATATGAAGCATAGATGGTACAGTCTGTGGAGGCAGGTTTGTGTGCACACCTTCCTCTTCATCACCTTTTAAAATCTTATGTGTGCACCAGGCTAAATGCAGTAGCCAGAAACTACCCTGTCATGAGCTAGAACTTGAGGGGACTTGTGTTTGAATCCCTATTCAGTGGGTATCCTTGAGCCTGATCTACCTCCCAGAGTTTCTGTGAATATTTTCAGTCACCCAGATGTGTTTATTTGGAGTTGAAGATAACCTGAAAAAGCTACTTGGATGAATAGTGAAACGTTTCGGCCTAACAAGAAAGAAGTTCAGTTGCCATGACTCAGCTTCAAAGGGTGGTTGTGAGGATAAAATGGGAAGGAACAGAACTTTGTACATGGCTTTGAGCTTACTGGAAGAAAGGGAGGTATACAAGTAACATACAATAATTAAATATCTGATTGGGGTTTGTGCCTACTTCCTATCTGGAGACAGCAGGGAGTAGAAGCTAATACAGGTGGGGGAACTGAATTGTTGAGGTTTTTTTTGTTCTCCATCCATAGCTAAAGAAAAGTTGTACAAGGAGACTTAATATTTCAGTAGTGTTTGGGAGAAGTCTTCTGTAGTAAGAATAGGAGAGAAAGTGGCAAGCAGATTGGATAGATCCATGGTTCCCAAATGTGGCTAACCCACAGGTGTTTGTGGACAGCCAAATCCCAGAAACCTCAGTGAGCACACCTGGTGGTGAAGGCTTCTGGGAGTTGGAGTCCAAAAACATCCCAGTTAACTCAAGATTGGGAACCACTGAGGTAGATGGTTCAGAACAGAATGGGCTTGCTGTTTCAAGATCAAAGTGGGAAGGGGTAAACTTGGAGTTAAACTGGGAGCTGTGGCCAGAGAACATAAGATAGGAACCCATGGGAAGGGTCTGGCTAGATATGAGCAGAGGAGGGTTTCTTCGTACATGCTGAGGATGACTGTCGTGAGCTCTTGTATCCCAGCTTGCTCACAGATGTCTCACACATCAGATAATGAAGAGTCAGGCTCTTGGAATGATGCCCAGTCAACCTTAAGTCTTCACTGCTGCTGAAGCATTCACGTCTTTATGTGACTGTGGATGGTACTATTATCCTTTCTTTTCTTTTCTTTTTTCTTTTCTTTTCTGAATGCGACATTACAAATGAAGTTCCTCTGCCATCTGCTGGCCAAATAGATATTTACTGCATAGGCTGTAGAATAGCACGAATGGGATTTTTCCCCCTGTATTGAAAGAGAGTGATGGGAATGGTGACCCAGCTCCGTGGCAAAAGTGTGCAAGGAGACACCACCTCAGTGGCAAGTCTGTGGCTACAGAACAACCTGTCACTGGAAATGAACTTGCCTTTTTAAGTTTAGGAATGCCATCTTTCTAGTGCTTGTCTTGTTCTTGTAAGTTACACATTTGCAGTTATTGAAAACAATCTCAACTTTCCTTGAGTTTGCTTCCCTTTCACAGTCATTTTGGCTTCTGTAGCAAGCCCCACAGGTGCACAGATAGGGTGTGGTCATGAGCTTTTCCTGGAAGCAAAGGTTATGGGAAATTGGGGTTTATTTGTGTCATAGAATCACAGAATAATTGAGCTGGAAGGGGCATAAAAGACTATCAGGTCCAACACCCTTCTCAGTTCAGGAATCCAATTTAAATCAGAGCTGACAGCTCACTACCTCCTAAGGCAATTGGTTCCATTGTTGTACTATTCTAACAGTTAAGAAGTTTTTCCTGGTATTCAGGTTAAATCTGGCTTCCTGTAGCTTGAGCCCATTATTACATGTCCTTCTCTCTGAGATTCAGCTGGCAGCATATAATTTTATCAGGTAGCTCAACAGTCAGACATGCAAGTTAAGCCTGCATTTGCATTACAGTGGAGTAATCATAAAACAAAACACAGTAAATACAATATCCAAATAGATATCTTTGACTACATGAAGGAGCATTTTTTTCTAAAATTGGTTATAAATATCATATAGTTTGACCTTCAGAGTCATCAACAGTGAACTGACTTGTTATAACTCTGAGCATAGAGACCAGAAGTAGGAAATTGAAAGGATGTGAACATGTGAAATCATAGCTGTAGTTTTGTTGTCACCCAATGGCACTATATTATTCTCTCTCTTTTAAAAAAAAACTTTTAAAAAGCAGTAGAACTAAAGCTGAAAACTTATACACGGTTAGTTCAGGATGTGCCCTTCTGAACTCACTGGTCCATATAAAATGTTTGACTGTAAAGCTTTTCACAAAACTTAGTCCAAGATCCTTTCTCCTTTCTCAAGTGATGTTGAAGTTACTTGTTGCATTTCCTGTGCTTTTAAATGGAATGGGGGAGGAAAACTACATTGACTCATACGTACATGAGGTAAATGTTGATGGCTTGAGAGAAAAGCTGTTTAAAAACCAAAAGGGTATTGGATAGAAGATCTGTTCAATTTAGAAATGTCTTGCTTTCTACTTTCTACTTCATGTTCACAACATTCACAAGTGACAAGCTCAGTCAGAACTGATGGCTGGTGTGAAATATACTTATTTCATGGTTTGGCTTTGATGGCAATAAAGTTCTCACCTTGTTACACTTGATACCTGCACAGTATTTATTGCAGCATGTCAGTTTTTTATAATAACTCCACACACTATGAAAATAGAGTGTATTATGATAGCACAATTACATTGAGCTTCCATATACAGTGTATGAAACCCCATTACATGTCATACAGTTAAAGGAATTAGTCAGGCAGTTTTAACACAAACAATCAGCCCCTTAGAGTGAACTGGATTACTAAACTGCACATACTAATATTTCTGTTACCTGAATCATTTATCTTCATTCATACATAGGAACAGCTGAGTACAGTCGCTGTGTCTGATGTAACCTATAAGCCTAAATCCCTTTGTTAAACCTAGGGTTAGACTCACTGGTTAGACTCATTGAATTTATTACTGAATAGAAAGTCAACAGTTGTATAAATCCCATTGTTTCAGTGGACCTTACACACAAGTCTTCCACATCATATTTGTCATTTTCTTTTTTGATGTAAATTCCAAAGGTTGAATTTGGAACCCATTTATTCCCACCACCAAGTTACAGTGCCAACTTGATGTAATTTCTGTATAACAGCTAGGTATAATACACAGTTTACCAAGCTGCTGCCTATATTCAGTAATTCAGCCTTCCCTCCACTAGTTACTTCTAGGTTACTAAAGAAACAACTCCCATAATTCCTCCATCAGCACAGCCAGTTTCATATTGGTGACGATGGGATTGAAAATTGAAAACATCTGGAGGGAATCAGTGTTGGGGAAAACTGCAGTAGATTCCCAGCCTGGAAATAGGGGTGACATTTGTTCAATCCACATTTTAATGCAAATGTACAGTAGCATTTGAGTTAGTTTTTTAAATGTACCAAATTTCACACTTCGAAGCCCATATGAAACTGGCACGCAGTTATCCTACAATCATTTAGGGATAAAGTCTCCAGATTTTGCAGCTGAGTTATCAAAAAACCTTTTTTTAAGGCTGAAAACCTGTTGGAACAACTACACCTGTGGAAGATTGATGGTGTCACGAGCAGGGAGCAGTTTATGGAAAGGAACTGCTGCTGCCCTGCAGTTCCCACTGCTTCTGTGTAATCCCATTAATTGAGCTGAAGTTACAGGAACCAAACTATGAGAGGAAAATATCTTTAATTACCAAAAATCACCACTACTAGTTACAATAGATTCCCGGAGTAGTGATTTTCAGTAATTAAAGACTTTCTCTTCCTGTCCTGTAGCTCCCACGATGAACGTGATTACATAACAGCTGTGGGAATCATGGGACGGAAGTCTGTCTGTCTGTCTATTTCCAATTATATTCTCCCCTACATCCTAAGACCTCAGGGTGGAATGAAACAATATAAACAATATAAACCAATGCTATATTTTAAAACCATTCAAAAACATTAAAAACTCCATCATACATTAAAATAAGCAAGAACTCTCTGTAGCCTATTAAAGTCATGGTCCTTAATCCACAAAGGTCGTGGGGAATAATCGTGTTTTAACTTGGCACCGAAATATATTTAGTGCCAGTGCCAGTTAAGCCCCTGAGGGAAGAATATTTAATAATTGTAGTAATACAGCCAAGAAAATCCTCATCGAGGATTCACGAATACAAAATCCTCATCCATGTTTGCAAATACAAAATCCTCATCCATGTTTCCACCTAGTGGATTGCTCTCTATGGCACAACATGGAATCCCCCCCTCCCCCGGAACAGATTTAATGAGCAGGCAGGTGTATTCAGGTTGCAAGCCACTATAAGAGCACTATAAGAGGTCAAGGCACTATAACAAGGTCAAGAGTTCTGGGGGAAACCCACAATGTTCAGGATTAACTGAATTTAAGATTATAATAATGAAAAATAGAGAGGAATCAATACTGACAGATTTGTCCATCCATACTTTAGATTCACAAACAATTTTAGACTGAAGATATTTCATAATCCAGACAATTAGGCATTTTGTACAATAGATTATGTGCATAACATCGATGGGTTTCACATTTCTCTTACTATTTTTAACCTATTTGTACCTACTCCATCCAGGTCATATTTAACTTACTCCATCCAGGTCAACGTAGTTCTAAGCACAATCTCTGCATTCCTCTTATCTTAGATGCAATGCCTTTATTTGAATACCAATTAGAGGGTTCTGGGAGCTGTGGTGCAAAAAAAATTCCACCCTCTGCTTCTTCCTTCGGTCTCTCAAAATAATGCAGGAACAATAGTCCCTGAATGAGCAGGTCTCCCAGTCAGTATCTGCTTCACCTATTGCCATGCCTGTGTTTATGATTTAATTCTGCATGGTTGGTTCCTTGTCATTGTGCCAAAGGAGATCATTATTAAGACAGCTAATGTGTTGTAATAAATGCTGCGTCCCATGTTGTACACAATCCTGTGTTTTTTTGCTCTTGCACCCCTTTGTGTAGGATTACTGCCAATACAGAAAGGTCATAAGGAACAATGTGTCTCTCTTTAATAGGCTGTAAGACTGTATCAGTTGCATATGATCAGGAAGTGCTTATCTGTTAGAGCACTTATTTGGCCTATTTGCAGGAGGATATGACCTTCTTTTACCTCCAGCCCCCCCCCCCCATGTAGATAGAGAGGGGGAGTTGCAGCTAATATTTCTGATGAGCTTTAATTATATGATCCTCTGTGTACTCCAAGGGCTTGACATCTTCTGGTTTACAAGTTATGTCTGGTTGCCTCCATACCATCTTCACTCCCATTCATGTCTAGGACTAATAATCCACCTCTACAAGAATATCTTTTCTGCATTCTTGAAGAGACCTATGGTACAATCTACTATACATCAGCAAACAGGAAAGCCCCGTGTAATCTTATAATTTTAAATAAATCATTACTCTTTGCTGAAGTTGGTTATCTCTCTCCTTTACTAACAGAGCCTCCAGATGTTCTTGGACTTCAACTCCCAGAAATCCTGGGTCACCTTTGACATCTGATGGGGACCCGAGTCACATGACTCGCTGTCAAGTCGGACTTAAGTCACAGTGGTGCCTTAACTCGGAATCGACTCAGATTAGTTTTTTTTTTCAATGACTCAGACTAAGCTCAGGATTCTGAGGGAAAAAGCTTGTTTTTAATAGGGACTCAGTACCAAAGTCTTAGGCTCGGACTTGGGACTCGGACTCAAAGACTTGCTACCATCCCTGCTGAATACCAGTGGTGAAAAATAAGACCAACCATCTTTGGTTTCTGCTATGACAGCTGCTGCTGCTGATTTTAACTATTATCATCATCATTATTAAATTGCATATATATACTGTACTACCTTTCCCTAATGTGCCCAAGGTGGCATACACAGCCTTCTTTCTTTCCACTTCATGTATATGTTGGTCAGTTTGAGCCTGAATAAGTGGCCCGATGAATGAGTTTCATGAGTGAATGCAGACTAGAAGCTAGATCTTCTGAGTCCCCGCCCAAGACTCTAACCATTACATCATATAGAGGGGGGGGGAAGGAAGGTCACTTCGACTGAGTAAGGCATTTGGTTCATCCTACCCAGCTATGTCTGTTAATAGCTCTCTAGAGTTTTAGCCAGGATTCCTTCCTAACCATAACTAGATATCTCTTGGGGTTTTTTTCGGGGTCTCCCATCTCAGTATTAACCAGGAGCATTCATGCCAAGCTTCTAAGATGAAGTATAGTGAATGTCATGGTGGTATGGTGGCAGGATCTCTGGAGCAACCTTTTTAAAAAGCCAAGTTCTATTGTACTAATCGTACTATATTATTTTGAAAGAGAAATGACGTGTGATTTTTATCTGCCTATATGAAGACAATAAGTGTGGCAAAGAGTGGCAAGGGATGGGGGAAGCAGGTTCACACACAACGGTCCGTTTGAGGTTTGGAATGATGCGAAAGCCTCCCTGATTGCAGAACACCAAACACAAGTCTTCCTCTTGCCTGCATTCATCCTGTAGCTGGAGATGCCCACAAGGGTGGAACTGCATGGTCATATGACACTATGGCAGGGCTGTTTGGTGCAGCTTTGCCCCGCTGGTGAGTTTTGCCAGGTCCAATAATGCTGAATAGGGCTAATCACATAGCCAGGTTCCAGAAGAAACAAAAGATTATGCCCAACACATTTTTGATGCATTGTAAAACAGTGTCATTGTGTGTGTGTGTTTCTTGGTTTTTTCCCATTCTGAGACCATCTTAGCACATGAACTGATTGGCATAGCTAATTTGTGCTTACTGCTGATGGACAGGCAACGGTGTATCAAAATCACATTCATTAAACTTCATGTCTGATAAGCTGCTGGGGTAACACATGGCCTTCTAAATTCCAAAAGCTGTGCTCTACTATCTTATAAAGGCCTCACTTCAGATTCTTGCAGCTGAGCTGGGTTGCACAGAGATCGGCAACCCAGCAGAGGGAGTGCAGACATCATGGTTGCAATAAAATCATGTACAGATAGTTTAAAAAAAGAGAGAGAGTGTGAAAGGCAAAAAAAGTACATGTTTAATGGCTTGATGTTTTGATCTGAAGGGTTGAGATTAGCTCATGTGGATGCACAGCTAATCACAAGGGATCTCAAGAAATCATGTGCCCAAAGGTGACATACAATAATGTTTTTTCCCCCTGATTGGAATAATGAAATCCTCTGCAACTATGTGAATTGGTTCATGTTGAGTGTAAAAAAAATGTATTTCTGTGAATGTCACATCTAAAAACTGAAAGGAAAAAGCCATTCCACTGTCTCGGTTTTAATTTCCATCCACGTAGGTGAGTGTTACTCAAAAACTATTCAACTCTGTTCATTGGAACTTTCTCTCCTCTCTACTTTGTTCTCCCTAATTTTTAACTTGTGAGGGTCGTGAAAAGCTTGTGCTGTGACAACCAGGTGTGACATCAGTACAACTGGTTAATGCGGTAATAACAACTTCTGCGACTGCAGAGGTTCCTAGAAGATTGTACTCAGAATGTTTAGGAAGCTTACACTGGAAACTTTCATTGCTTGCTTCTCCTTCTTGCTCTCTGCTGCCATGTAGAGGGAGCCCAGCAATGAAGGATATGAAAAAGGATAGTGCTGCACAGGAGGTGGGTCCCCTCAGGAAGAGGCTCACAAGTGATAGGTGGTGGAGAGGGCAGTAACATGATCTAGATCAGTGGTGTCCAACCTTGGCCCTCCAGATGTTCTTGGACTTCAACTCCCAGAAATCCTGGCCAGCAGAGGTGGTAGTGAAGGCTTCTGGGAGCTGTAGTCTAAGAACATGTGGAGGGCCAAGGATGGACACCACTGATCTAGATCAACTGTTGGATAACTTGGTGGTTTAGACATCTGGCTGCAGAGCCAGAGGTTGATAATTCAATTCCTCACAGTGCCTTCTTAACAGGGGATGGTCTTGATGATTTAAATGGGCCCTTCCAGCTCTGCAGTTCTAAGGTTATTATTGTTATTAATATTGCAACAATTGTTTCAGTGACATCTGAAATAGCTGCCCCATTTCTCTGGTTTATTGGAAGTGGAAGGGTGGTAGCCCCATGGAATGATATATTTTTATTCCTTTAAAATATAGAAGAGGGCTAATACTACATTGAAGTGAAAGGAAAGTCCGATGCTGCAAGGAAAAATACTGCATAGGAACCTGGAATGTAAGATCTATGAACCTTGGTAAGCTGGATGTGGTCAAACAGGAGATGGCAAGAATAAACATTGACATCCTGGGCGTCAGTGAACTAAATGTATGGGAATGGGCGAATTCAATTCAGACAATTACCATATCTACTATTGTGGGCAAGAATCCTGTAGACGAAATGGAGTGGCCCTCATAGTCAACAAAAGAGTGGGAAAAGCTGTACTGGGATACAATCTCAAACATTGATAGAATGATTTCAATACAAACACAAGGCAGATCTTCCAACATCACAGTAATCCAAGTTTATGCGCCAACCACCAATGCTGAAGAGGCTGAAATTGACCAATTCTGTAAAGGCTTACAACCCCTTCTAGAACTGAAACCAAATAAAGATATTCTTGTCATTATAGGAGACTGGAATGCTAAAGTAGGGAGACAAGAGACAAAAGGAACAACAGGTATGTTTAGCCTTGGAGTTCAAAACGAAGCAGGACACAGGCTAATAGAGTTTTGCCAAGAGAACAAGCTGGTCATCACAAACACTCTTTTCCAACAACACAAGAGGTGACTCTACACATGGACATACCAGATGGGCAATACCAAAATCAGATTGATTATGTTCTCCAAAGATGGAGAAGCTCTATACAATCAGCAAAAGAAGGCCTGGAGCTGATTGTGGCTCTGATCATCAGCTTCTTATAGCAAAATTCAAGTTAAGCTGAAGAAAGTAGGAAAAACCACTGGGCTAGTCAGGTATAATCTAAATCAAATCTCTTATGAATACACAGTGGAAGAGATTTAAGGAATTTAAGGAACTAGATTTGGTGGACAGAGTGCCTAAAGAACTATGGATGGAGACTCTTAACATTGTAGAGGAGACAGCAACAAAAAAACATCCCAAAGAAAAGGATATGCAAGAAAGCAAGGTGCCTGTCCAGTGAGGCCTTACCAATAGCAGAGAAGAGAAGGGAAACAAAATGCAAGGGAGATAGGGAAAGTTATAGAAAATTGAATGCAGACTTCCAAAGAATAGCAAGGAGAGACTAGAAGGCCTTCTTAAATGAACAGTGCAAAGAAATAGAGAAAAATAATAGAAAGGGGAAAAACAGAGATATGTTCAAGAAAATTGGAGATCTTAAAGCAACCTTTTGTGCAAATATAGACATGATAAAGGATAAAAATGGTAGGGACCTCACAGAAGCAGAAGACATAAAGAAGAGGTGGCAAGAATACACAGAAGATTTATACCAGAAAGATCTGGATGTTCCGGACAACCGAGATAGTGTGGTTGCTGACCTTGAGCCAGACATCCTGGAGATCAAAGTCAAGTGGGCCTTAGAAAGCATAGCTAACAACAAGGCCAGTGGAGATGATGGCATATCAGTGGAACTATTTAAAATCTTAAAAGATGACGCTGTTAAGGTGCTACACTTAATATGCCAGCAAGTATGGAAAACTCAGCAGTGGCCAGAGGACTAGAAAAGACCAGTCTACATCCCAATCCCAAGGAACAGCAGTGCCAAAGAATGCTCCAACTGCCGTACATTTGCACTCATTTCACACGCTAGCAAGGTTATGTTCAAAATCCTCCAAGGTAGGGTTCAGCAGTATGTGGACGAAGAACTCTCAGAAGCACAAGCTGGATTTTGAAGGGGCAGAGGAACTAGAGACCTAATTGCTAACATGCGCTGGATTATGGAGAAAGCCAGAGACTTCCAGAAAAACATCTACTTCTGCTTCATTGACTATGCAAAAGCCTTTGACTGTGTGGACCACAGCAAACTATGGCAAGTTCTTAAAGAAATGGGAGTGCCTGTCCACCTTATCTATCTTCTGAGAAACCTATACAGGAAGCAACAGTTAGAACTGGTTATGGTACAACTGATTGGTTCAAAATTGTGAAAGGAGTATGACAAGGCTGTATATTGTCTCCCTGCTTATTTTAACTTATATGCAGAACAAATCATGCGAAATGAATCCCAAGCCGGAATGAAGATTGCCAGAAGAAATATCAACATCCTCCGATATGCAGATGATACCACTCTGACGGCAGAAAGTGGGGAGGAATTAAAGAACCTCTTAATGAGGGTGAAAGAGGAGAGCACAAAAAATGGTCTCAAAAAACTAAGATCATGGCCACTGGTCCCATCACCTCCTGGCAAACAGAAGGGAAAGATATGGAGGCAGTGACAGATTTTACTTTCTTGGGCTCCATGATCAGTGCAAATGGTGACAGCAGCCACGAAATTAAGAGACACCTGCTTCTTGGGAAGAAAGTGATGACAAACCTAGGCAGCATCTTAAAAAGCAGAGACATCACCTTGCCGACAAAAGCCCACATAGTCAAAGCTGTGGTTTTTAAAGTAGTGATGTATGGAAGTGAGAGCTGGACAATAAAGAAGGCTGACCACCAAAGAAGTGATGCCTTTGAATTGTGGTGCTGGAAGAGACTCTTGAGAGTTCCCTGGACTGCAAGGAGAACAAACCTATCAATTCTGAAGGAAATCAACCCTGAGTGCTCACTGGAAGGACAGATCCTGAAGCTGAGGTTCCAAGACTTTGGCCATCTCATGAGAAGAGAAGACTCCCTGGAAAAGACCCTGAAGTTGGGAAAGTGTGAGGGCAAGAGGAGAAGGGGATGACAGAGGACAAGATGGTTGGACAGTGTCATTGAAGTGACCAACATGAATTTGACCAAACTGTGGGAGGTTGTGGAAGACAGGAGGGCCTGGCGTGCTCTGGTGCATTGGGTCACAAAGAGTCAGACACGAGTTAAAGACTAAACAACAATACTACATTGTCTTATCATATAGATTTCAAATTCTGAGCTTTACTGCCAGGAAATTGATTCCAGTCTTAAACCCAGTGGGTTGTGAAAATGGATTCCACGCCACAAAGTGACCCTGATATTTAATCAAGCCTGGGTCAAATAATTGCCACTATCTGGCACAAAAACAAGTCTCAGATTTATTTCTTCCTGATAACAAATATTAATCAAGGAGACAGGCAGATTCCGGAGGAGGGAGAAAATCTACTTCACCGCAAATCTAATATGAAATGAAGCACGTGATTTTCTCTCCAGCTTCTGTGAATTTTGCTGCATCCGGGCCCTAATGATTTGGAAAAGAGAATAAATTTAAGACATTAATCTAATGAATGATTCATTATGCACTATTTGCCCAGCTTTAACTTATAACTAGGAGTGAAATGATTAAATGAATGAGAAAATGCAGCTGAATCTTTGCAATATTCTTCCTGACAGTGAGATGTCTCTGGCTATCATGTACTTCCCATCAAGGGAGCTGGAAACATTTAAGCCAAAGCTGTTCAGGAAGATGAATCCAAAGGCAGCCAGAGGGATGACCTGCCTAGGAGCTGTTTTCCTTTCAGCCCCTCTTCCCTTTCTACTGCTGATCCAAGGGAAAGATACATGTTTGACACAGACTTGTTGCTAGGATATACAGTGGTGCCTCGCTTAACGAGTGCCTCGCTCAACGATGAATTCACATAACGATGGTCTTTGCTGGAAATTTTGCCGCCTCACCTAACGATGTTTCCTATGGGGGATTTTCGCATAACAGTGTTTGGGACCTTGCTTCACTTAACGATGACAGTTTTAGGTCCCCTGTTTTGCTTAATGTTTTTTTTGACAGCCCTGTTTTCGTTATAAAATGCTTGGAATCGTTAGTGCACCTAATAAAACCTTCGTTAAAGTAATTTGGCTTCATTCTGAGTCTTTTTGAATTTTTGGTGATTTTTTTTTTCACCATTGAAATGTATTGAATAGGCTCCTATTGGAACGGATTAACCGGTTTTCAATGCATTCCTATGGGAAATGGTGTTTCGCTTAACAATGTTTTCACATAACGATCTTTTTAATGGAACCAATTAACATCGTTATGCAAGGCACCACTGTATAGGGATATGCAGAAATAGGAACTTTACTTTTATAAATTAAGTACAGTAATTATATCTGTAATTGCCAGGGCTCCCTTTCCTGGTAGTTAGATGGCTACTAGCTATAGAAAATGCTACATACTAACTAGTCAAAGATGGCCAAGAGCCCACTGAGCTGAATCAAGATCTGAATCAATACCCTTCCCATCCTAAGGATCTTGGTAATTATTTAGGACTACTCTCAGCCTGCCCTCATTGTGCTGGTATTATGGAAGAAATTTGGATCTGGAGTTAATTGACTCCTCCTTTGCCCTGCTCTCTTTCCACCACCTGTTAACTCTTCCGCCAGCAGATCTTTGCCAGCAGGGCAGTTCTGCCAGAAGATCCTTTTCTGTTTACCTACCTCTCAAATTAGTTAGCAGAAGAGGATTCTGCCAACAGAAGAGGCTTATCTTTGAGCTAGGATTGCACTGTTTCTTACGTTTTTGGAAACCAGTAAAACAAAAACAAACAAAAGTAAAATCTGTTTCATTGCAGGCATTCGTGGATTGCAGTCCTCAGACACAGACTTAGGATGTGATTAAACAAATGGTCATAGACTGGATGAGGCTAAATATGATTTGCAGTATGCCCTTTTGGGTGTTTGTTGAATCCATATGCAAGGATCAAATGTTTTGGGGGCAGGAAAGAAAAAAAAAGATCTAGAATATCTCTGTGTGTGTCCCTTCCTGTCTCCTCTTCCTACTTTTTAGTTATTTATTATAAGTGATATAGCACTTAATTGCCTTCATACAGAAATGATTCAGTGTTAGCTTTTAAAACTTTATATTTTTTTGGAAAAAAATAACTCTACATCCTCTTCTCTTTCTCCCTCCATGAGGGGTGTGGGTAGGGAAAAGCAACCCTAAAGCTAAAGTGACAGCTAAGTGATACATTTTGTTACAATATGGCGATCCATCACACATGCTCTAACTGAACCATAATGCAGCTATCCAACCAATACTTAAAACAAAAAAAACAGTAGCCATTGCCAGGGACCCAAAAAGTTGAGGGTAGACATGCATAAGAGTCAAACTGGTTCATAAAGGCCTGTATGAAATGTGCCCCCTTTAAAATAGAGTCAAATGGAGTGTCAAAGTGATCTGGACTGTAGGACAATGCATTGTCTGATCACTCCCTCGTTTCTCAAAGGTGCACAATATTTTCCCCGTTATTGTTGCTGTGAAAAACAGATTTGCACAGTTGCTTCTCTTAAAACATTCTAAAAAGATAAACATTTTAAGTATTTTCCTGTGTCTCAAAAGTAATGACAGCAGTCACTTTTAGTTACCATTTTAAATATATGAATACTACAAATATATGGCTGGTAGTGTAAAAATAAAAACAAAAAAACACTTCTGCTACCCACCTCATCATCAACACCCACAAAGAAGACAAATGACAGGGTAAGTTAACACCTAAATAATGCAGTATTTCTGATCGTCATCCTGTGACCAAATGACATTGAGGGCATTTTCACTGATGAAAGAGATCCCTTGGTCATTAGACACAAACTACTTGAATCTCCCTCATTCATTATTGCAATGTTGTGAGAAGTCAGTCACTCCTTCCATTTTTTAGGTGTTGCAAGCTCAGAATCCCCTGGGCAGAGCTACTTGCTGATGCCCTGTCTACCCCAATGTTGGTAGCTCAGGAGAGAGCTAATGAATAGATGAGAATGTCCTAATAGTGTCCCAGCTTTCAGAGGTTCCTATAACAACACAGTAAGAAAGAAAGCTCTCTCTTTTTCTCCCTTTCTCTCTGATAGTAAGGTACAAGATCTGGCTGGGCGTGACCAAACCAGCATGGCCACTGGCCATGATAACTACAGGAATGGTGGCCCAAAAGAACAACAGTTGTCATCTCAGATCCATTCCATTTTTCAAAGTTTTCCTACAAAAAGAAACATCTTTTTTGTGTATAGTGTATTATTTATTTATTTGTTTATTTGTTTGTTTATAAATAAATAAATAAAAAAGAAAGAAAGAAAGAAAGAAAGAAAGAAAGAAAGAAAGAAAGAAAGAAAGAATCTCCACAACTTCTCGAAATTCTCTGAGAAAGTTCTTTCTCACACTTGCTTGCACTCTTTTTATGGGAGAAAGTATATCCGTCTCGGGGAATCATACTACAATGTGTTCAAACCTTCTGAAGATCGTAGGAGTAACTACAACTTTTATTATTACTATTGTCATTAATCTCTACTCACTATAAGTAAACCATGCCATCTGATTTTAAAAACAGAAATAAAATAAATGCCAAAAGTAATTAAAAAAATGCAGGCAGTGTTTAAATCCAAACACAGCCCAAATGACAGCAAGAACAACAGATGTTGTACATTAAAGCTGACAACAATAAACTGCCTCCCAAACTGAAAGGGGAGGCAGAGGAAACAATTAATCCTGTGCTCTAAGTAAGAAATGATGTAACTGAGAATACTCGTCATTTCCAGCAACTTGGTTACCTTTTCCTCCCTGTCTGGCTAAGGTTCATGTTTGGTTGTCCATTTACCAACTGGATAACTGTTAATGGGTTTGAGATCTAGTTTCTAACAAGATGAAGTTTTCTGAACTGGATAAGATCATATTCCAAACCCACCCAATTCTGAACTCTTTTCATGGAACAAGTATAAAATATATAAAGAAATAAGCAAAAGTAAACTGTAAGCGACAGTGCTGCCAGCGGGATTGCTCTCAGCACCACCAATCAAAAGAGATTGTGCAGCTATCGCATTTTTCCTCTTTAAGGAATTGTTTGGGGAGAGAGAGAGAAGAAGAAGAAGAAGAAGAAGAAACAGCCAAACACAGGAGGGTTACAAGTGAAAGATGAAGTTGTCCAGTGCCTTCATAAAATTCTGAGAATGAGGCAGGGCAATTGCATGATAAAAGCCTTGTCGGGAAGCACCCAACGTGATGAGTTACACTGAGACCCATGCTAATGTTCAGACAGACTGAGGGAAGAGAGGAAGGAGGTTGCTGTCCTGTATTTCTTTAGGGAATCATATATTTTGATGACAGCCATTTCATTTTTTTAAGGGTACTGTATTGAGCTTAACAAAAACAAGAGTTGATGGCAACATTTTTAGAAACACGGTGGGGAATGTGGAAAAGAGCTTACCCGCCTGCACATGGTTGAAACCAGGGCGTGTCCAGGTGTTGGCAAAAGGATGCTATTGGAATGAGGCATGTTAATGAGAGACGCAGAGGACACCGCACAGATTCGGAGGAGCCATCCATCATGGGCTGCTGCTGTGCCTCCTACTCTGTGCCAACAGGTGATGAAGCCTCATCCATAAAACATTCTCTGGGTGTCGCTGACTGGAAGACTCATTGGAGGGTTACGCTCACCCTGCATGAGAAATAACCTCCAGGAAGAAAGCACAGCTGCCATATTCAAACACCCTGCAAGAATATTCAAATACACCGTTGCCAAAAGTTGGAGCCTGCGATTCTGTTGTTGTCATCTTCATTATTGCTATGTTGTTGTTGTTTTAGTCAATATTACCTTTAGCCAAATTATTCTAAAAAGTTTCCATTTGAAGAAAATATAAATAACACAGACATAGAATTATGAAGGAAAAGAACTATCCTCCATTTCTGCAGTTAGTGACAGAGGTGCTGCGTTACCAGACTACGCCAGGGGGCGTAATGGTGAAATGAACTGCTCAGAGATGAAACCAAACAGACACTGTTGTAGTGTTGATAGTAATATTTACATTAAAGTCCATATATACAGGGGTAAATACAACTTCTCTTGGTCTTTACACAGTCCTGGTCATTCACAGTAGTTCTTCAGTTTGCAATGGTAAATTACAGTTTCAGTAACCAAATATTGTTACCAATATAAATAGTCCAGCATCCACAAAGTCTTCTCCTCTCACCACGGAGATAGTCTTCCTCCAGGACCTTCTTCTTGCAATATGGCAAGTCTTCATCCAGTGATGCAGTATATACAGCTCTCAACAACACGAGCACCAGCAACACAACAATCCAACCATCCAAACTACCCAACAATTTGTTTCTGCAAGCTTGGCTAGTTTTATCCTTGGTTGAACCAATCAAATTGGTTGTTTCACAGCTGCCTCAATTAACTCAGCTGTGTTCCTTTGTTACATGTTGCTTGACTAAATCCTGATTCTGTTACAACTTATCCACTGAATTGCAATGAACAATTCCTCAGGTTGACTTGAGACCTGTCAGTTAGGTTCATTCTAAGGTGCAGTAAAAATAGCCCCACCCAAAGGGGGGCTGAGGAAATTTTGGAGAGACTGTGCTATTCTAACAAAGAAAAATATTTTTATCAGCATAAATAAGTTTAATTTCCAAATTACAACCGCCTTTTTTTGAAATTACTAAACTTCCATGCTTATTTTGAATTTTTTATTCTAAATTGATTTTTTCTTCTTCTGTGCTAAACGGACAGTGGATGGAAAAGGAAAAAATGGGTATAAACATTTCTCAGAAATCCAGAAAGGGAGGATGCTGAAAATTTGTAAAAACAATTAAGCTTTGAGGCTTAGAGTTCAGAGGTGGGCAGTTTAGTTTAGAAAGCAGAAACTTATCTTGCAGGGAGAAACAAGAAACAACTATCCTTCTGACTGGTTTAAGTTTTAGAGACAAAATATTGAAATATAAACGGCACAGAAAGGCAACGATTAAGACAGACAAACAAAAGAAGTGCAGGAATAAAGAAGACTTATATCAAGAAATAACAAAATATTGGCTCAAATCCTGTCAGTGTAACTACACTTGTAGAAGTATTGTTCTAGAAGTGTAGAACTGCAGGGACTGATTTTTTTAATTAAATATTTCCTACTTCTGTTCCACAGCTCCTACACCTTTATTGTGTGGAAGCTGTGGGAGCCACAGGAGAGATGTAAGAAGTGTTTCATTTCCAAAAATTGCCGACGCTGGTGATGTTATGAGCCTTCCACAGGCCTATTTATGCATATAGGATTGTAGACATTGTTGCAAGGGACCTGGATACAGAAGGGGCACAGCCTGCTTACATTAGGTGGAAGTACAGTACTAATCCATAGCTCTTATTTATCCTATGGCACATATAACTTTCTTTTTCTCTATACAGGTGTGCATAGAAGTGGGACAGTAGTTGACTCAGATCTGTGGGTTCATACAAGGTAATGCTGAAGCTAGGAAACAGATTATGAAATCACCAAAAAACAAAACAAAACAAAACCCCAAAAAACCTATACAGTATATATGTCAGGGTGTTGTTTCCTAGCTTCTGTATTGCCTTGAATGAACCCATAGATCTAAGTCAATTACTGTCCCACTTCTTCACTTGTTACCCCGGGAGGAAAGAATACAGAAATCTACTGCCTTCAAAGTACAAACCCCACCTTGTTCCCCTAGGTGTCTCCACCCTTTCCTCCTAGCTTAGTCTTCCTTGTTAAACCTCCTACTCCTCAATCCATCATGCATCATTTGCATGCTCTGCTTCTGGTCATTTCCATTTCTATTCTGACCTGAGGAATTGAGAACAATTTCTTAGCTTCTACAAAGTCTTGTATAAATAATTACACACTATGAGCTGGATCTGACCTCTTTTTGAAAATGAAGCTTTTCTCTGCTGTCTTCTTTCCAGCAGCATGACTATGCAAAGTGTAGCGGAGGATGCCTAAGATGTTGAAGGGTGGAGAACTCCATGGGAGCACTAGGTTGCCTGCATCGACCTCAAACTGTTTTCCAAGCTAACCCCATAGTCCGATCCAATCATCTACATTTGTATATGAAGTCCATACAAGCAGGGGAGAGTCTAGCCATCCCATCTGTCATCAGTTCTATTGCCTGCCTGCATATGGATGGTAACAAGTCTAAAGATGGAAAGCTCCATTATCCACAAGCGTTCTCTGGAAAATCATGTGGAGAGCACCCACTTCCGATCAGTCACCCTCCACAAGTAAGAGTAAGCTGGCTGGATAGGTATTTGTTTGTGCAGTCAGAGATTGGGAGTTTGGTTCCTCATTGTGCTCACCAGCAGAAGAGCAGGCCTGCATAGATACTGGTCAAGCTTCAGGGTGCCCCCAGGTGAAGGGAATGGCGAGATATTTCTGCGTATTCTGTATGTAAAAATTTCTGGGGAAAAAGATGTTGCCATAAGATGGAATGGACCTGATGACACATAAATTTTAATTATGGACAGGAAGAGGATGAAACTATGGACAGAAGGGGCTATACCAGAGTGCTTTTTTTTTCTCCATATGAGCCTCACACCCAAATACAAACAACTGAATAAGGAGAGTCACTCATCAAGTGCACTACTCTTTCTGTTAAGGGGACAGTTTGTTCATTTTAAAAGGGGGTATACGTTTCCCTTACAATGTTCTTGGCAATATCTGAAATGTTGTGTCAGCTAGCTTGGAGAACTGTACCTTCCCAGCTGAAACAGAACCTTTTTTTAGTAAGCAGATGTACTATAGCCATTCTGAATCACCTCCAGAAGGACAAAGGGAGAATATTCCAGGATGAGGAGTGACATAAAGTTTGCTTGCCTCACGCTCCTTACCTAGAAGAGCGTAGTTGGATGCATGCTAAAAACATTAAGAAATCTCATTGATTCTCCTTTAAGGTCAAGACACTGAGGTAGCCTGTCAAGGATTCTTCAACCATTGCAAGACTCTTTCCTACAGCATGAGAGCGAGACATCAAGTGCTTATTTTTTCCATTGTGGTTTATACAATTTATAGAAAATGTCTCCAGTGTCTTTTGCGTTTTGTGGGGGTAAACATGTGTGCTCATGGTGTGTGCATGTGTGCTTGCACACACAGCCAGTACAAAAGGCTTGCTCATTTTCAGCAAGAGAAAAACCACCCACCCAAAGCTTCTACTTCAAAGTGTCTGTGGAACAAGAAGGCAGCAGTTACTGTTAAACACGCTTGATTCTTTCAGTCTTTCCTCATAAGACTTGGTTTCATCCCCTGAGCATCCTTGTTGCCCTCCTCTGAACATGTTCCAATTTGTTGACATCCTTCTTGAAGTGTGGTGTCCAGAACTGGACACAGTAATCAAGACAAGGCCTAACCAGAGCCAAATAGAGGGGGACAAGTATGTCAGAGGATTTGGAGACTATACCTCTGTTAAGGCAGCCTAAAATAGCATTTGCCTTTTTTGTAGCCGTAACACAATTTTAGTTCATATTCAGCTTAGAATCTACAATTACTCCAAGATCCTTCTTGCTTGTACTATTGCTGAGCCAGGTATTCCCCCATCTTGGAACTCTGTGTTCGATTTATTTGCCCTAGGTGCAGTACATTGCACTTATCCCTGCTGAATTTTGTTCTGTTGTTTTCAGACCAGTGCTCCAGACCAGTGCTCAAGCCTATCTACATCATTTTGAATTTTGTTTTTGTCTTCCAAGATGTTAGCTATTCCACCCAATTTTGTGTCATCTGCACATCTGATTAGCATCCCCTGTATCCAGTGATCCACGTTATAAATAAAAATGTTGAATAGCACTGGGCCCAGGACTGAGCCCTGGGCCCAGTGCTACCCCACTTGTTTTCTCCTCCCAGTTTGAGAAGGAGCCATTAATCATCATCCACTTGAGTATGATTCTGTGGACAACTGTGTATCTACCTGACAGTTGTTATAGCCAGCCCAGACTTAGTTAACTTGTTTGGCGGGGCTTGGAGTTGATCCCCTACAGATACCGCAATCCTACTATGGTAAATTCTGGGTCTTTCATATTCTCACTTACACAAACAGAACACCTACACCTTTAGTAAACAATAAGTTACCTGTGCAGGTGGGAAGGTTTCAGATGATTAGCAGTCTTCTACTTCCTCTCTGTTCTGGCAGTGGATGTGATTGTTTCTCATCTGAGCACTCAGATGCCCAAGGGTGATTTGATAATGGCCCCTCAATCAGGCAGAGTCTGCATGTGCCTCATTACTGATTTTCAATGCTGCTGTCATTAAAGTGCAGCTAATTATTTAGTTTAATATAGTATTTCCTATTCTGAGGCAGTGACAATTTTGGGATTTTCTCCCTTATTTGTCAAAATACTTTGACTAGTTTTGGGGGCCGATGCCTTGACATCCAGGGCAGGGAAAATGGGCAAAGATAGATTCCATTTACAGCTTTCCTTCAGGCGACATATTGTCTTGGGCCAGGCCTGTATATTAGCCCTTCCTGAAGAAAAGTAAGCCTAAGGGGAGATAGTCTCCATTTAACACAACATCCTACTATTTCTGGCTGTGTTTTGGACTTGGTTGCCAGTGAGCTGCAAACTATAAAAATAACAAGGATGACTTTTCCCCTATTTCCTGCTGTTTTCCCTTCCCTCTGCCTCCTGTTCCTTGAGTGTTTAGCACTGAAAAGAATAATTTATCAAATCATTTTTATTCAAGTTTGGAAAGGAAGAAAAAGGATCCGGGCGGGGGAGGAAAAGGGGGTCCTTTGCTGTTTTAATTGCTTGGTGGTGTACTTGTGAGAACAGAGCTGGGCTTATCAAAGGCAGCACAGCTGAGGCACTGCCTCTTGCTAATGAGAGCTGTCACGTGACCAGCTGAGGCTTCTCCGATGGTCCAGAGATAGTGCCTCAGACCATCTACTGGCTCAGTGCTTAGCAAGTTAATTTAAATGATGAGCTGTAAAATGATTGCACTGTGGCTGGCTTTGGAAGGAGACGGGAATAAATGGACAAAATATTTGTATCTGATGAAGAGGGGGGAGAGGGGGGAGGAGACAAAACCGTTGAACATACTATGTTTCCCTGATGGTGATTAATCTGTAATTTGTCATGGGGGACTAGTCTCCTTTGTTAATGAAATTGTGACTATTCATTTATAGTCGCCTTTAGTTAACCGTGTGCCACACAGTCTTTCCTCATCTGTCTTGTCATCTCAATTCCTTTGGCGTTCAGGAAGGGAGCATCATTCTCACATTGGATGGACTCTTTCTTAAAATACTTTTGACATATTTTGATTTAATTTTGATTTAATTATGCTGCGTGGCTTCTCTGTTAGTATTCTTTTAAAAACAAATCATGGCTGCTACAGGGAGACCATGGTGAAGTAAAGAAATAACTGAGCCCCACACTGACAGCTGCCTGAAAACAGGGTGGAGATGCCTCTGTATTGACATAGATTTGTCCCAGTGGTGATCTTTGATGTGTTGATGTTCATCATTATGGTTACCATATTCGTTGTCCTTTTGGAGAAAGTCCAAACATGCAAACATTTCTCATGACCCACAATGTAATAATAATAATAATAATAATAATAATAATAATAATAATAATAATAATAATAATAATAATAATAATAATAATAATAATAATAATAATAATAATAATAATACAAAGAACAAGAAGAAGAACAAGAAGAAGAACAAGAAGAAGAAGAAGAAGAAGAAGAAGAAGAAGAAACAAAGGCTGGTTTGGTGGGTTTTTATTGTCTAGTCAAGGCCAAGCCACTCTAATACTGTATATATTTTGAATTATAACAAGCCATGGTTGTTTGCAAAACCCATTCCCCAACTCTGCAGCCAGCTGCTGTGACGTTTGCAGCTAAACTCAAAAGAAATAGGGAATATTTAGATGGTGACAGATGATGTCATCATCACAGATAATCAGAATATCTCAGTGCTTCAACCCTGTGAGTCCTTGCTGTACTTTGCCACCCAAGAGATATTAGTTATGTTCTTGCTGAGCTCCACTGGTATAAATATAATGGGCTCTGATCCGATCAGTCATAGACCCCAATATGGATTGCTGGGGTGAGGCAAGGAAAGATAAACAAAGACTTGAATTGTACCTAAAGGCATTCCATTTACTGAAGACACCTGGGGAATGGGCATCTCTCCTCTATGCCAGACAGGTGTTGGCACAAGTAGTTTTCTCGCATTACAAAATAGGGGACAGGGGATGTTAAACAAAACATAGTTACATCCTCACTCTCATTTCCAGCCTTGGCAGATGCAAACTAGTAGGACTTTGGAAGTGGTAGTAAGCCATCCCTTTGTAATCACCCTATGCCCAAATATGATTGCACTGCCCATGCGATCTTGGGTATTCAGGATGACTGAGTTACATCCATGCCCAAACTACCATGTCTTTTGGTAGTAACTGCAGAATATGTAAAGCTAGATCTTTGTTTGTTGCTTCTATGCTAAGAAAACTGCTGTTTCAGTGTGACAAAGGACTCAATGTATACATCTAAAGAGCAAAAAGAATAATCAGATGTCCAGTGTTAAAAGTGGCTTTACTCTCCAGCACTAAGCAGCCATCTGAGGAGACCATGAGGCTGCAGCTCAGTAGTAGAGACCATGCTTTTCTTCCAAGAGGTCCCAGGCTGTATTTCCATAATCTTCATATTGAACAACACAAGATTCCAGGTACAAATGCCACCCAGACTGTTAGTTGAATTTTACTTGAAATTGGTGATGGAACAGTAAACAGGCAGAGGGGACACACTTGGAAAGCATATGGCACACAACGCTTACAAGTATTACAACATACTGCCGCCACTCGTAGGGATGTAAATCCTCACTTGTCTCATCCTTGCAAGTGAGGATGAACAATGAAGAGTTTCTTCTCCCTAGCAAGCAGGATTATGTGAGATTTTCTGCTTCTCTTTATTCTGTCCCCATGTTTATGAGGATAATTGCAAAGTAAATGCAAAGCAGGCACAAAATGTGAGCTCAATAAGCTACAAAATATGCACAAGCTGGGAGAGGTGCTTCTTAAATTTAAGGAAATAATTTTTTAAAAAAGCATTGGATAGGTTGCTTGCCTCTTTCTGCACTATCAGCCTGCCTGTGTTTCATATGTATGTGTGGGGTGTGCAGGCTTTATTTTCGAGGAAATACGTCACTACATTTGTACCTATTTTGTGCATAGTATGAAGACCTTAGCAAAATAGCAACAAACTCAGCTCTTTGTATCACTTGCAGCTAGAGGCAAGGAAGCTCTTGAGGGTTTCCAACTCCTCCTTGGGGTGCCTCATTTGATCAAGGGACCACCTAACTCAACAAGGACAGTGAGGAAAGTATTCCTTTCATGCCTACATCCATATCTGCCACCTTATTCTGCTATATGGTAGGACTTGCTCTGCAACTGCACAGCTGAAGCTTCCAGACATGTCAGTGACAAGCTACAGGAAACATGACATACAGAATAGGTAGTAGACAACACAGGTGTGCAGACTTGGGGTTTTGGACTAGAACTCTCAAAATCCCCCAGGCAGTCCTAGTATACACATACTAGGCCCTTGTGAATTTACAGAATCATTGATGGCAGCTGTAACTCCATCAGTTTGAATTTGCACTAATGAACATGCACTGAGCCTTTGGCTCTATACCAGAGAGCGGGAAGGAGGAAATTTCATTATCTGCTATCAAAGCTGCCTTTTGCAAATATTATCATCATGTCTTTTCCTCTTCTTTCTTCTTTTTATGTCTGTCATCACACTTAGGTTTCAGGTTTTTAATTAAAAACCCTGTAACTGCTTTTTCTGAGATCCCGTTAAAATTGGTAACTAAATTCCACCTGAGCACGTTGTCAGTTTCCTCTGAAGGGGAAACAATGTCTGTTCTCTAAAATAGCAAATGTTAATAAAATATGCTGGGGGAGAGAAGCAGGAGGGGGGTAGAATGTTGCCCTAATATTAAAGTACTGGTTTAATAAGCGTCTTGCTCTCTCTCGAAAGCGGTGATGGGACAATCTATTATTAAATGAAACAAATCAATATTAATGTAATGTGATGGCTGAGATTTGCTGGAGTAGTATTTTATATTCATGTGTATGCCGTTAACTCTGCCTTATTAGATATGTGCAACCTGGGTGAGTTAAAGTTGCTGTGGGAACCATCAGTTCTTAAATTTCCTGACTTTTATGTGTGTAAAATCGACCCCAAGCTACCTTATATAAACATCATGTGAGGCACGGAATTTACTCTGTTTAAAATCCAGAAAGAAGGAAGCATTTGCTTGATTTTTAGGTATGTCATAAATTGTATTTATAGACAGAAGAGAGAAACACCCGGCCACGCCACCCTCAGTCACAGGCCTGTCTTGGTGCAGTGAAATCAGATTTGGTGTGCTATTCTAAATGTGCAGTTTATTGGAATTACAACTGAATTATTGAATCCCATCAACAGCTGCAGGGGAGAAGAGGCTGGTCTCAGAAGGAAGGAAAAGCCGTGTTCCCAGATTATACCACCAAGCCTGTTAGTATTCCTATAGATGCAGAAGCAGAAGGCCTTCCAGATGTGGTTGGACCTAAACTCTCTGTATCTCTAGCCCGCACAGCCAGTGATATGGGATTAGTGGAGTTGTAGTAAACAGTAGCTGGAGGGCCACACAATCCCCATCTTTGGTTCAGAGTTTCAATTGTGAGACTCACCAGGTCACCTCAATTGCTAACTTTTATCCTCACCTACCTGTTAGTGTTGTTTGTGGCTATAACCATGTTTCAAGAGTAACCATATACTGTATACACAGTATACCGAGGAAACAGTTGTTTGCTTTTTGTGAGGGAGGTGGCTTTAAAACATAGGCATTTATCTCCATTCACTCCCAGTTGGCACCAGGCCACACTAGCTCAATGTGAAGATATTTGTGCTTTTCTCCTAATGACATGATGAGTCCATGCGCGTGCACACACTGACCATCTCCCAAGCATCTTCCCCTTGCTCCAGGTTTTTTGACACACCATGTTGAGGCGTTCCTGTCATTTAGAGATAGAAACTGGGTGGAGCTCCGTGTTGCTTTTTTTATTAGACAAACCCTAACAGTAGGGGTGCAAAGCCTGGCCAAAAACAACAACAAACCCAAAAAACCCAAATAAATAAATAAATAAATAAATAAATAAATAAATAAATAAATAAATAAATAAATAAATAAATAAATAAAAACAACCCTGCCCTTCCTAACACTTATCTGCCCCATATTATTATCATGGCAACATGGTGCCTCCAGTTAAACTCCTTAGCCTCAGAATGCCAGGGAATGGGATGCTCCTGACCGGGCAGCTTTGTTGATAGTAACCCGCTAAATCTCAGACAAGACGCATATACAAACAATTGTCATCACAAACATCTTTACTGGTAGTTTCATTCCAGTGCCCCCATCCAGTGCCCTGCTTTGTTCACGGGGTTCCTACAGTTAGAAGCATTTGTGCGGCTGAAAATGATAATTTCTATAAATATGGTAGCGCTTGTCACTTTGTGCTCTTGAGAGCAGCAGAAAATGCATACAGGAGATCAGCAAGAACAAAATGTTGGTCCTTCTTTTTCTAGTCATGTTTGGATGTTATTCACAAATAATACAATGGTTAGTTCACATTGTACATCACTATGCAGAGTGGAGAGGAATGCCTGAAAATTGCTAAACATAATGTATTGTTACCTGTTTTTCTACTCCAAAGCAGTGGGTTCTCTTTATGGCTGCTGTTAGCTAAGCTTATATCATATACCATGTCCCATATCTGAGCTTATCTCATATCACATGTACATTTCCAGATTTCCTACACCTAAACGTAAGTTTCAGTGGGGCTCACTTTGAGGTACATGGGTATAGGATTAACACCTCAGAGCTACTTGTTCTTCCCACATACTGTATAACATGAAGCTTGGTTTCCTCCTGCTAATGACAGTATTCTCTCGATGAGCATGCAGTAGACATGCTTATGTCCTGGTCTCAAAGGAGAGATCCAAATTCTGAGCATAGATCCCTTTCAGTTAAAAATGAACCCTAATTCTTTCCTTTAGCAGAAAAGGCACACTCAGCGATAAAACTCTTATCTGGCTCCGGCACTCTGAACAGTCTCTCAGCAATAATTTATACATGTTTGAAACCTTGCTCTTTTAATTTTGGTGGTTTACAAGTGCTGGCAAAGGTACTAGATATAAAGATGTAAGGAGTTCAGCCAGATACTTCCTGGAAGATACGTGGTGATTCTCAGCTACATCGACTGCTCACGCTCTGTTGTGTGTCTTTCTGAATGTCTGGCAGCTGCACATTTTCTTCTGACGTTATTCAGAAACATTTAACTCACCAGCTGTGGCCAATATTTATATGCTTGAAAATGCTTCCCATTTGCAATCAGCAAATGGACTTGGGCATATATGGGGTGACAGTAAAAATGTCATCTCACTCGTGAAGCGTACAACAGCAGTAGGGGGAAGAATCACAACAGTGCAGATTTTGTAAAAACTACAGATTGGAGAGGAAAATGGATGTCTTCAGAAAGTGAAATTTCTTTTTACTCACACAGCTGTTATAGGTAATGGCAGAATGAATGGCACTGCTCTGCTTTATAACCATCTTAATGTAAAAGAGTAGTTCTATAGCTATGGCTCTTTCTCACTTGTTCTTCTCTTCTCAATTTCATAACTTCTGAGTAGCCTGGCAGACATTTAGCATAGGTGGTTTATGACTGCATAATGCTACTTTTTTTCTTCTTAATTTAAAAAAACTTGGCCCCAGAGCAATTTTTACAAATGTGTAGCTATTTTTTTAAAAGCAGCTTTTTGACAATGAATGAGCTCCTTCTTCAGAGTTAGTCAGATCTGGCCTTTCAGTGGCTGTAGGAAATCAGACAGAGGGATTATTTTATTTCACCTTCAGGATAGGCTACAGCCTGTCATAAATAAATTAAACACATTATTGGTCTAGAAAATTACCTGTGTATAAACTAAGGTTGTGCAGCATGCAGTGCAAGTATTGGCATTCCATTGTTGCTATTGTTACCATAATCAATAGAATGAATAAAATGTTTCCTTTGCAAGTACAATTAATAGCACACAGTTAAAAATGTTGAATTGTGCACAAGCTGGGAAAAACATATTTTCTTCACTGGAAGTTTTTAAATTAAGATATTTTAGCTATGAATTTCCTGTTTCAGCAAGAGTTGCACTCTGTGTATCTTGAGTTCCTTGCAGCTCTGAAATTCTATGATCTTATGTTTGCATACAATATTGTTTGCATTTCACCCCTCGATTTACATTCTTCCTAAGCTGTTCACTTCCTCTTTTCCTGTCACCCAGGAACTTCATGGTTATAGCTGTGTGTGACAATGGTTGAGGTTGCCTGAGAAGGAAAGTGTTGTTCCTGTTTGACTCCTGCTTTTAAAAGATCTCAAAAGCAAAAAAAGTTCCAGAGCACATGGATGGTGGGGATCTTGTTACAATTTCATAGCCTGGATCATTTGTTGCATGCTGAACTGATGTTCTTAAACCCAAAGACATGTACAGCTTACAAAAAAAGTGGCTTTATCATGGATGAATGACATCAACTGACATTCCAGAAATAGAGAAATTTGGGCTACTAAGTGCAAGGAAGATTCTATTAATCAAGAAGACTTAAAATCTCAGGCATTGACTGAGCCTTCAATAGAGATGAGACTGCAAAGAGAGATCAGACCTAAATCAAGATGCAATGGCCAAGGTGGATGTTTGAGACCTTTCTCCATTCAGGAATAGGAATTATGTCAGTCTGCCTGTTAAAGGTTTTGTACAACTGGGCAGAAAGACATTCAGATTCTTTTGTCAAGGCAAAATATGGAATAGCAGAACAATTAGAAAAAAAACAACAACATACGTGTGTCCTGTGGTGGTGGGACATCACATCAGGAGAGAGACTATGAATAAGTCAGAAAGATAAGGATTAACACAGAGCTGCCTAAGAATACCTACCAGTGACTGCATTTTCTCTCCTTAACTGTTTGATTAAATGAGGAAGAAAACATTTGAAACCATTCACAAATGTGAAAATGACAGTCCCTTCAGGGTAGGGAGCAGTACCTGGCATATCAGACTAAGTCATGAAAAACACTGGAAAGTGGCAAGAAAAGGAAGTGACTCATCTGACAGATATCCAGACAGAACAGTTTGGAAAGCAGAGAGAGGGAGAGAGAGAGAAATATTTTACTCTTTTCCTCTCTCCTTCCTGCTGATAAAGCTCCCTGAGCTGATGGCCATTCGACTGTAGCTAATTAATCTGGATCTCCTGGAGCTGCAGTCAAAACTTCAGGAGGGCCTGAGTTGTGGCTCCCTAATCTTTTGTCACTGGCCAACTAGGACTCTTAGGATTTATAGGCCAATACCGGTTGTGATTTTCCTATTACGTGTGTCCTGGGAGCCTATCTTATCCTTTGCATTTAAGGATGTGGAGCCCAGGGGATGCAGTCATTCGACAGGGAAGCAACAGCACTCTGCATGTTCTTAAAGATAGCCTTCCTTTAGGGATTGGCAAAGTATATCCTTGCTGGACACTTCTCATATTGTCAGACCTTTTTGAATGTGGGCAAAATGAAGGGAGATTGTGCCTTGTTTTAAAGGAGAATTGCAACTCATGGTGTCTTTCAGGAATGGCGATTATCTTTTTTCATTGCAGACCGGGGAACCAAGAGAGGTAGGAATGCAAACTTTAATAGGACCCACAGCTTAGCAAGTCCTCATGTTTTTTTTCTCTTCCAGCTCAGTGACTCTAGCGTATACAAATTCCATTTTTTTCCAAACATGCACAGCAAAAATCTGCAGTGCTTCTTTAACCAAATGTATGCCCCTTGTGAGTGTGGTATAAGCTCACTTAAATGGGCTCTGGATTTGCAGCCTCATTTTCACGCCAGGTGTGCCACAACCATCACTCTTATGGTCAAGCTTTCAATGGATCAGGTCAGGTTTCATCGACCTGTGAGGCGGGACTCTCACCATCCCCGGAGGGCATCAGCCACATCTTTGTGTCTCTGGGCCAATCACATGCTGTCCTTGGAACAGAGCCAGCAGGAGACACAGGCAGGGAAATGGAGCACCTTGCCGGAGGGGGAGAGGGGAGCTCCAGAACACCTGGAGCAGAGGAAGCATACAGGTAGGATGGAAGAAGCAGAGTTGGGAATAAGAGGGGAGATTTGGCGGCAGAGGTATGGGAAGAGCTGCCACTGGTCTATTGCATGCTGGCAGATGTGCTCCCAAATGGCTTGCAGGACCCTGGGACTGCGATACATCTGAGCACACACCACTACCAGTGGTGAGCCTTCTCAGAAGAAAAGGATGCAGGGGCTGCCCACCTGTCTTCATCTCACTGGAACTGCTGGACCATCAACTGCAACAACCCTGGGGGACATGCCTGCCTTGACTCATGCCCATCCAGCAGAGAGGCTGTGAGCAATTGCATCTCTTGCAGGCCACTCAGGTACAAGAGGAAGCCCTCCCCTGCAGAAACTGTCTGGGATTAACAGCCTTCCCTGAAGGGAACTGTAGAGTTGGGGCTAATAAGTGGAACTAAACCCCAACAAAGAGTGACAGATGGATTGGGTCTAGTAGGTGGAACTAAGCCCTGTGAAGGGGGATGGAGGGACTGGGTGGGGGTGCAAGAGTGTACAGTCAGTGATAGAGAGTAATGCAGTGATTAGGCCAGCTATAAACCTCCAGTCCTGGAACTCTTGTTTGAGTTCATACTGTTCAAGGCTCTGATGTTTTTATAGAATCAATACTAGTCTTTTCAGGTGCAGTGGGGCACACAGTACCTCACAAGACTGTTGTGAGAACAAAAATGGGAAAGTGTTGGAAATTTCTCTCTCTCCCTCCCTCCCTCCCTCCTAGTTAGCATTAACAACATAATTGGTATGATTTCTGCACTAGAGAAAATCAAGCAAAATGGAAATGCGTAGGGGTGTTGAAGTGCCATCCAATCCAATTTGTATCTGAATGTTTGCTGCATTAATTAGGACTCACATGCCCCGTGGTAGTTAGGAGATAGTCAGAAACAATTTGTTCCCATGGTTGTGCAGGTATTTATATGCTTCTTGGTCAGATGGAGGGGACTGGAAATGCAGAAAGCAAATGGCTGTGCCATGGGATGGGGTGCGCTATGCAGCACCAAACATTTGGGGAATGTGAGAGAACTTCAGTGTGCAAGGAAACCCCCTACCATCTTCCTTGCCTCCCCTCTTGGATACCCACTATTCTGCTCTCCTTCCAACAACCCTTGCATCAGCTAGCAGCAGCCATTAAAATGGGGGGAAATGAAAGTAGAAAACAACAAGGGTGGATTAAAGACAGTCACTCGCTCTACTTTGACCTGTCAAATCTAAGTGCACAACGATGTTAATTGCCCATCCTGCATTCACATACACACTCAAACAATTCTAAATATAATAGGACTAGAGGTGGGCATGGACCACCTTTTTGCTGGTTTGTGCTGGATCGTTGGATTGGCTGAACAGGCCTGCCTGTCTGGCAGGCGCCCACTCCAAGTCTGTGTCCAGAGAAGGCTGTGTAGGGAGGCCAGACCACTGCTTTCAAGTGAGCACCCACCAGAGGAGGCAGGGTTTAAAGCACCAAACCCCTGTTTGGCCAATAAACAAACCAGCAGTTCGTGCCCATATCTAATAAGGACTCACTGTAATTACCCCCAAGAAAGAAATGGGGGGTTTCTAGACCACCACCACACTATTAAATGACATGCTTTTGCCATGCCTGGATGTATGAGAGAGAGTAATGAGGTTGATCTGAACTCTTTCCAGGGAATTAGTAATTGGAGTTTCCAAGGGAGCTTTCGGTTTTCATTGGGGCATCAGCTGTCAGCCTCCCTCTACTTTGGCACCACTTCTTTTCAGTTAGCAACTGGCAGCAAGGGGTGTTTTTCCCCCCTCAACATTTCTAACCTCCAAAATGGCAGAACAAACATACTGATTTGTGTGTGGGGAGGTGTATACTAACCCAAAGGTGATTGGCGGCTTCTTGGACTTCTTTTTGACTGATCCAGATATACAGAAATATCCTCACTCTGCCTTGTTTGGACACTCTTCTTTAAAGGAAGTGCACATCCCTAGCCATGTGCCGGTCAGAGTAATTGCTCTTCCCCAACTCATGGGTGCCCCTCTGTTTGCTTGCATGCATTTTTTGATCATCATATCTGGATAAAGAACAGCAATTTATATATCAGAGAGAGAGAGAGCGAGGAAAATATTAATCATCTCAAGGTGCTTTTTCTTTAAGATAATCTGATATGCAACATTAATACATACCAACACCATGCCTGGAATGGTAACAATGACAGCAGGTATATTTACAGCAGTTTTACATATTATCTACTTTGTGGCCTGTAAATGCCATGGGGAATGGCTTTAACCATCTGTGTTAAGCCCTTGAACAAATCCCTTTCAGCAGTTAGTAATTATCTGATTACTATCCCTTTAACTCTAACACACTCAATTACATGGCAAATTTCCTGTAACGACATGGGGATCATGCAGCCTTTCCCATTGTCTGATAATGCCATGCTAAGATATTGCAGAGAGGTTTCTTTTTTGGAGATGTCACTCATTACCTGTTCATTCCCTTCTGAGGTGCCCACCTTTATTTCCTATCGTGTCCCTTAGGATGTTGCCTGTGTGACTGTGCTGACTTGTCCACAGATCCAGCCTTCCAGTTGTAACCCTCCCATATTTGCCCACAGCTTCCTCTGTCTTCTTATGCTCATTGGCAATAATTTCTGCTAATTCACTGCCTGTGCTGGTGGGTTCTGGCTGCTGCAAACCAAAGAAGAACTTTACTAAGCTCTTGTCCTAAGCTCCAAAGATGTGCTTTTCTTCACCTTCTGTATAAATGCTTCCCATACTTGGGCCCCAGATGTTCTTGGACTACAACTCCCAGAAGCCCTAATCATGGTTTATGAGATCTGAAATCCATGAACATATGGGGCCCCAGTTTAGGGAACCACTGCCCTAGAGGAATGAAGGTAACATCTGAATCTTGTGCACATCACACTGTTTGTTATCGTCTCCTCTACTGCTTGTGAGAATCTCCCCCCCCCCTTTACTGGTTAACATTCCCTACCTTGTTATCACAAGGCATTTGCTATCAAATAGCTCATTTTCATTACACGCTTAGCCGAGAAAAATCCCCCAATGCCTCAAGCTACAACTGAGCATATTAGGTGGCAATTCAGAACGCTGGCTGCATATCTGTGGGATAATTTACTGACCGGTAATTTCCTCGGCAATATAGCTCCGTGGATTTAGCAGGATGAGCTTTGTCAACATGTATGTTGTTCAACGGAGATGGTGAATGGTTCATTCCATTGCAGGTCTATGGGAAAAGATTTGGCACAGCTCTGCAGTTCTCCCATAAAACAAACAGCCAACCACATCAAAACAGTGGCACTAATCCCACAGTTATTTGCAAGTTAAGCCCGAAGCCAAAGGCTGAAAGGACATTCAAATCCCTTCTCACTCATAGATGTGCTTTCCTCTGAGGTAGGAGTTGTTGTTTTTTTCCAGTGAGAGGTGCCAGATGTCATGCTTCTGATCTGGCACTTCAAAATTCAGCCAGAAGTCTAGGAAGGGATTACAATGTGGTGCAGGAGAATCCCATGAAAATGACACCAGTCAGGTAGAACTCAGCATTTCATCTGTGCTGATCAGTGTTTAGCTTGGTCTGCTACTCATGGCTCACATTCTTATGCACAATTACATTACACATTTTCCCTTATGCAAAATTATATACTCATTCTGTTCTCTGTGAGCCACGCTAACTCTCCCTTGGTGAGCATGTAGCCCTCCTCCATTCCCAAATCCATGAAATCAACGCCAGCATTAGTAACAGCGGGGTTTATTAAACAGGGAGAGGGAAATCATTGAACTAGTCAACAGATCACCTTTAAGGCTAGTTGGCTTCATTAACCCCAAGTCAGTCTCTTTTCCTCTGTTCTCCAAAGTTCATGATATTAAGGGTGTCCTCTCTAATGGTGGGTGTCGGGTACTTACAAAGCTGAAGGCTCACAAATGTGAAGGCTTGTACACCTGCAATGAGAGCACAGTGCATATCTGCAGCCCTCCTCCTGAGCACTGGGATGTCTCTGACTCCTGCTATTTCTTCTGGAGACCGTGTAGGTGGACCTTCTGTCATTGTTACAACCAGCACTAGAGATGGAGACCATTCCTGGCCCAGCTATGGTGCTGGATAGAGATGAATACCCCTGCACAGGTGGAGATACCGGGGGTCCAGACCCATAGGGTGGACGGTCCACTCACCAGTGTGCTAGTGCTGCAGGGTCCACACTCCCGTCCTGTCACTCCGGAGATCACGATTGCCGAGCCACTCCTGGCAGGAGGCAGGACAACAAGCCTCTCTGCCAGGTTGAAGAGTGGCTCAGCTATCGTGATCGCCAGAGTGATAGGACGGGAGCGCGGACCCCACAGCACTAGCACACTGGTGAGTGGACCGTCCACCCTATGGGTCTGGACCCTCGGTATCTCCACCTGTGCAGGGGTATTCATCTCTATCCAGCACCATAGCTGGGCCAGGAATGGTCTCCCTTACTAACCCAGTGAGATGATTAGGGCTGCACCTGCAATGTCTTTTCAGCAATGGGGTTGGGGAGGAGGATCCTTCTCCACCTCATCTGCCTGTAGAGCTCCCTCCAATTCTTCTTGAGCATTTCTCCAGGTGCCCTCCTTCTCCTCCACTGCTCAGTGTGGTCACTCTCTTCCACCTCCTTCTCTCTCTGATTATCCCCTCACTTCCTCCAACACCTCCCTTATATTCTCTAGCTCCGGATATCCTTTGCCTTTGTAGAGGGTGCTCAGTTGGGAGAGGGCCAGCTCTAATTCCCATGGTTTTGGTAGGAAGGGGATCTGTTTGAGTTGCCCCATCCTGAGGTGCTGGGAGAGGGTTCATTGCCACCTCTGAGGTTTCATCAGGAGGATTCTCTGTTTGGGTGGTGCCATCCTGAAGAATGTGTGCAGACACCTGAGTCTCTTTCCTTGCCTCTTGTAGGACAACCTTAGTTTGTGTTGCTGTGTCCTGTAGCTTGGGTTTGTTTTGCACGATCTCCGATAATGAAATGAGCACAATATTCTGTTTGGGCTTAGGACGAGATGGCCTGCCAGAGGCATTTGTACCAATCTCACATTCTCACACAACTTTTATATTCCCTTTCTCACATGCACAGACACACGGTTCATTGCTCCTCCTTTTCTCATAAAGAGAAATTTTGTTACAATGTGTTTAGCTCTTGCCTCCTTTTTTGAAGAAGGAAAGTTACTCTTGCAAGTGGTGACAAACTTACAAGTACTGTAACACATGACAGTATTTTCCTCAGCCACGTACCTTGCATTTACTGTGATTTACTGTGATTTGTTTGGTGATTTGTCACTGGAAGGTAGATGCTGGCTTAAGTTGTAAAAATCCTGCTCACACACAAGTCCTGCTCAGAAATCCCACTGTGACAGAGAAAAATGGGTTAATCAGAGGACATATACATTCTCTTTCATGTTCGTTTGGCCTGCACTTTGCCTTATGCGCTAGTGCTGACCAAGAAAATTTGCTGCCTGAAGTGAAGGACAGGATGCCATTTTCTCCTATTCCATGTACAACAGTGGACTAAAATGGCAGTTGAATCTTATTACAATACTAGCAATGGGAAAGGATCCTCTAGTACATCCATAAGAAGCAGGCCAGTTTAGGGTGGACGAAGGCTGTGCTCATTGTGGACAGGAGGTGCAGAATGAACAGCTGAGAGACCACCATGGCATCTGCTGCCTCAGGTGGTTCCCGCACTCTGCCAAATGTTAAAGCCAGACCTCCTGATAGTGGATCAGATCAATGGGCCCTCTGTTTTACTTCTGTGTCCTGCATCCAACAGTGGTTCTCCAAGGACTTAGGTAAAGTGCATTCACAACATTGCTGCTTCCCTTTAACCAAAGGTGTCAGGAACTAGGGCCTTCCGAGCACAAAGCATGCTCCGTATACCTGAGACTCAGACAGTCTGCAAGTTTCAGGGATAGGGAAATGGATGAGGCATTGGGGGAGGGGAGATCACAGCTTTACATGGATTAGATCTGCTAGAGTCCCTGCATAATGTGTGATTTTCTGTGATACTGAAAATCTATTGCAGAAAGCTTGTGGATATGTGTAGGAGGAAGAGAGATATAGAAAACATAATTGTATGGGAACTTCATTATAAGGGACACAAAGGAACCAAGGAAGTGTGTATTTAAGTGAGTATGCATTCAGTATGTGCAATGTCTTCCAACAAATGTATACATTTGAACTGCATTGTAGTATTTCCAGGGGGCAGAGCAAAGGACCATAGGGCAGAGCAAAGAACTTCTGTGGTCATTCATGAGGCAGTGGACCTTACCCCACATATCCAGTCTATTGTGTAAACTCTGCTATTCACTTCACTCATTTAGTTGTAGGGGAAGAGGAAGAAAAACTAAGGAGATTTTTTTTCCACACATCTTCTACAGTATGTCCCTTCTTTCTCTTTCCTGCTCCAAAGTTATTGATTAAATTATCAGCGTTTTCTGGGTTTAGAACCACTAATTTCAGATCCAGAGAACAGAAATTGTGGCAGTAATGAGAAAGGAGAGAAACTGTCTTATAGGAGGCTTCCTGATCTTAGTTACCATTTTAATATGTGTTTGTGTGTTTAGTCGTTTAGTCGTGTCCGACTCTTCGTGACCCCATGGACCAGAGCACGCCAGGCCCTCCTGTCTTCTACTGCCTCCCGGAGTTGTGTCAGGTTCATGTTGGTTGCTTCGCAGACACTGTCCAGCCATCTCATCCTCGGTCGTCCCCTTCTCCTCTTGCCATCACACTTTCCCAACATCAGGGTCTTTTCCAGGGAGTCTTTTCTTCTCATTAGATGGCCAAAGTACTGGAGCCTCAGCTTCAGGATCTGTCCTTCCAGTGAGCACTCAGGGTTGATTTCCTTTAGAACTGATAGGTTTGTTCTCCTTGCAGTCCAGGGGATTCTCAAGAGCCTCCTCCAGCACCACAATTCAAAGGCATCAATTCTTCGGCGGTCTGCTTTCTTTATGGTCCAGCTCTCACTTCCATACATCACGACAGGAAAAACCATAGCTTTGACTATTCGGACTTTTGTTGGCAAGGTGATGTCTCTGCTTTTCAAGATGCTGTCCAGATTTGTCATCGCTTTCCTCCCAAGAAGAAGGCGCCTTTTAATTTCAGGGCTGCTGTCTCCATCTGCAGTGATCATGGAGCCCAGGAAGATAAAATTTGACACTGCCTCCATATCTTCCCCTTCTATTTCCCAGGAGGTGATGGGACCAGTGGCCATGATCTTAGTTTTTTTGATGTTGAGTTTCAGACCGTTTTTTGCACTCTCCTCTTTCACTCTCATTACAAGGTTCTTTAATTCCTCCTCACTTTCTGCCATCAGAGTGGTATCATCTGCATATCGGAGGTTGTTGATATTTCTTCCGGCAATCTTAATTCCGGCTTGGGTTTCTTCCAGTCCAGCCTTCCGCATGATGTATTCTGCATATAAGTTAAATAAGCTGGGGGACAATATACAGCCTTGCCGTACTCCTTTCCCAATTTTGAACCACTCAGTTGTTCCATGACCAGTTCTAACTGTTGCTTCTTGTCCCACATATAGGTTTCTCAGGAGACAGATAAAGTGGTCAGGCACTCCCATTTCTTTAAGAACTTGCCATAGTTTGCTGTGGTCCACACAGTCAAAGGCTTTCGCATAGTCAATGAAGCAGAAGTAGATATTTTTCTGGAACTCTCTGGCTTTCTCCATAATCCAGCGCAAGTTAGCAATTTGGTCTCGAGTTCCTCTGCCTCTTCGGAATCCAGCTTGTACTTCTGGGAGTTCTCGGTCCACATACTGCTGAAGCCTACCTTGTAGGATTTTGAGCATAACCTTGCTAGCGTGCGAAATGAGTGCAATTGTACGGTAGTTGGAGCATTCTTTGGCACTGCCTTTCTTTGGGATTGGGATGTAGACTGATCTTTTCCAATCCTCTGGCCACTGTTGAGTTTTCCAAACTTGCTGGCATATTGAATGTAGCACCTTAACAGCATCATCTTTCAAGATTTTAAATAGTTCAACTGGAATGCCATCACTTCCACTGGCCTTGTTGTTAGCCAGGCTTTCTAAGGCCCACTTGACTTCACTCTCCAGGATGTCTGGCTCAAGGTCAGCAACTACATTGTCTGGGTTGTCCGGGATATCCAAATCTTTCTGATATAATTCCTCTGTGTATTCTTGCCACCTCTTCTTGACGTCTTCTGCTTCTGTTAGGTCCCTCCCATTTTTGTCTTTTATCATGTTCATCTTTGCGCAAAATGTTCCTCTAATATGTCCAATTTTCCTGAACAGATCTCTGGTCTTTCCTTTTCTGTTATCTTCCTCTATTTCTTTGCATTGTTCATTTAAGAAGGCCCTCTTGTCTCTCCTTGCTATTCTTTGGAAGTCTGAATTCAAGTTTCTGTAACTTTCCCTATCTCCCTTGCATTTTGCTTCCCTTCTCCTCGCTGCTATTTCTAAGGCCTCGTTGGACAGCCACTTTGCTTTCTTGCATTTCCTTTTCTTTGGGATGGTTTTCGTTGCTGCCTCCTGGATAATGTTACGAGCCTCTATCCAAGGTTCTTCAGGCACTCTGTCCATCAAATCTAGTTCCTTAAATCTGTTCTTTACTTCCACTGTGTATTCATAAGGGATTTGGTTTAGATTATACCTGAGTGGCCCAGTGGTTTTTCCTAATCTCTTCAGTCTAAGCTTGAATTTTGCTATGAGAAGCTGATGATCAGAACCGCAGTCAGCTCCAGGTCTTGTTTTTGCTGACTGTATAGAGCTTCTCCATCTTTGGCTGCAGAGAATATAATCAATCTGATTTCGATATTGCCCATCTGGTGATTTCCATGTATAGAGTCGCCTCTTGTGTTGTTGGAAAAGAGTGTTTGTGATGACCAGCTTATTCTCTTGACAAAACTCTATTAGCCTTTGTCCTGCTTCGTTCTGAACTCCAAGGCCAAACTTCCCTGTTGTTCCTTTTATCTCTTGGCTCCCTACTTTAGCATTCCAGTCCCCTAGAATGAGAAGAACATCTTTCTTTGGTGTCAGTTCTAGAAGGTGTTGTAAATCTTCATAGAATTGTTCAATTTCAGTCTCCTCAGCAATGCTGGTTGGTGCATAAACTTGGATTATTGTGATGTTGAATGGTCTGCCTTGGATTCGTATTGACATCATTCTATCATTTTTGAGATTGTATCCCATTACAATCTCTTTTAATATAGCACTTGTTTAATTATTTTTTAATTCCCAGTTTGAAGAGACCCTTGTCCAGCAGGCCGAGGCAAAGAGGCAGTCCCGAAACCAGCAAAATCAGGGAGCTGGACAGGGAACAGATTGTATTTGGCTTCACTGTGGAAGGGACTGTCACTCTCAAATTGGCCTTATCAGCCACACTAGACACTGTTCCAAGACCTCTATTCAAAAGCAAAGCAAAGTGTGCTGGTTATATACCGCCCCATAGTGCTTCAAGCACTCTCTGGGTGGTTTACAAGTTAATTATGCAGGCTACACATTGCCCCCCCCCCCCAGCGAGCTGGGTACTCATTTTACCGACCTCGGAAGGATAGAAGGTTGAGTCAACCTTGAGCCTTCACCTGGGATTGAACCCCAGGTCATGAGCACAGTTTTGGCTGGAGTACAGCAGTTTAATCACTGTGCCATGAGGCTCGTCAGAGCACTTTACCATAGTCTCTCAAGACTGATGGATGCCTACTGTGCAATTCCTTTTTAAAATATTTGTATTCTTACTGTTTTAGCCTTTTAAATACTGTTTTAGTGATGTAAGCAACACTGGGTCCTTTAGGGAAGAAAGGCAGCGTAGAAATATTTTAAATAAATAAATTCCTGCATTGCCTTTTTAAGAAGGGATCAGAGGACTATGTCCATTGACCTTTTAATTTACTCACTTCCTCAGTGACTGTTCCAGGAAGCTAGGGATTTCTCCTGTTGGCTGGAAAAGAAAGGGAAATAAAATATAGACCAGAACTGCTAGCTGTAGACTGCTGCTGCTATCCTTCTGTCCTATTTTGAATTTCACCTGGTCTTACTATTTGCATTTTCCCCTTCACATTAATAGATTTTTTCCCATAGAGAATCAGAAGCTCCTGAATACTGACACAGACACGGACATTAATCAGGGCAGAATATCATCACAAGGAAATAGGGCAGCTCAGCACTGATCTTTGCGCCCTTTATTCAAGTTCAGAGTAGTGGTGGTAGTGGTGGTGGGGGATCGTTTTTATGCCTTTCTCCCAATACTGAGACCCAAGGCCAACATGACTAAAAATAGACAACTAAAAACATAGTGGTCAGTATCCTGTTCAATACTGACAAGCACACAGAGCTCCCAGCTTCAGAAGCTGTCACAGTGATCTAACAGAGATGCTGTTTGCATGCAAACAGATGCACAACCAGCACATTCTCTGACTGCCGTGGCAAGCTCTGCATGTAAATATTGAGCAGGATACTAGTAAACTTTAACATTAAATCAGAATGAAACAGATTCTTATGTTAAAATAACTACTTAATGAAATCAAAATAAAAGCAAAGCTACATGACATTTGGTTTGCAGAAAACAAGTGCAACAGTAGTGAAAAAGAAGGCATGCACAAGAGTAGAAGAAACATAGGGATGAGAAACTGTGTGCCAAAGTATTGTAGGGTTTAACCATTGTTGGCGCAGGCTAACTGCAGCATGGGCTGACGAAATGCACAGAGCTCTACTAACAATTGGGCATCTACAGCCTTCATTCTTTTCTCTGTGCCTGTTCGTTGCAAGGTTGCAAAGAAAATGGAAAGGATACTGCACAGTCAGTTTCAGTAAGTATTATTAAACACAGTTCTTCTTAGGCATCCTTCAGTCTCGAAAGACCATGATAACATGCTCTGTATGAGTGTCCTCCCCAGAGCACAAAGCCTGGGTAGAATAATATGGAGGATAGGCTGTTACCCAAGTAGCAAATCCCCCCTCTCCACGTCGCTGAAATGGTCCAATGGAAAGGTAAGAGCCAATACAAGTGGTTGCAGCGACATCGCAGGAGTTGCCAGAATGACACGAACTGCCTTCGGGATTCCAGCTCCGGATTTTGCCTCTAGGTTAACTCCTGAAGCCTTTTCCATGAATGGATATAGCCAGAAGGCAGTGGAGGTTTGAAATCAGAGTTTTCCTTCTCCTAG